>NW_006917091.1:2520405-2559541 GCF_000516985.1 Pestalotiopsis fici W106-1 | reverse complement strand
GAAAATAGCCTCAAAGAATCGTGTGTGTGTGTGTGTGTGTGTGTGTGGTGTGTGGAATAGCCGTGCCCGGATTTCCCGAATGCGGCGTTAGCATAGGGATCTTCCCCAGATCCGACCCCGCGGAAGCGAAAGAAAGAGAGTTGGCGCAACGGGCTGGGGGGAAATGGGGACTTGGTTCGTTCAGGCAGAGGGCCCACGCAAGATGCAACGCACATGAGCTCTATTTGGCGAACAGACATTGCCCGGTTGGACATTGGGAACAGATTCGACTATCGAATCTGCGTCAGTAATGCATACATTCACTTTTCCCCACGTGGACTGTAACGCCGAAACCACCCCCGTCTTTGGTGTGTGTGGAGATTCCAGTTAACCAACCTGGGGAGGTAAAGTCTGTTCTCGGCCTCCTTTTCGTTTCTTCTATATCAACCGCCCGGTATCCTTCCCACTCTACATTCCACTTTGGGGCTCTATAGCATCACTCATAAGTGAGAACTCGTCACCACATATAATCAACTTTAGCATCGTATACTTTTATTGAAAAAGTCAAACACTTCTTTGGACTTTTTATTTTTTCCCACTTCCTCCTTTCTAGGACAACTCTTGACAACTGCGAACCACCCGCCTGTTCTGCACCCCGTCAACTGCGAACCTTTGCCAGTTCCGCAAAAAAACAGCAACTCGAACACACAATGTCCAAGCACGAGGAAGCCGCCGCCAATGTTGTGCAGATTCACAAGCCGAATGCTTTTCATGATGAAGATGTGATCGAGGGAGTTGACCGGGAGCTCAGTCCCTTTCAGTGTCTGAAACAGAACCCAAAGATTGTGGCTTGGTCACTCTTTGCCAACAGTGAGTTTTTCATTCACCTTGATACAAATTTCATGGGAGTCACTTGATCCTAATATTTTTGTTTTATCTAGTCGGTTCATGTCTCGTCGGTTATGAAAATCTCGTGCTCTCGGTGTGCTTGGCCATGCCAGCATTCCAGATGACCTTTGCTGAGGAAGTCAACGGCGCTCTCACGATCCCCGCCTACTGGCAGTCAGCCTGGAACGCTTGCTACAATGTCGGAATGATGATTGGATCTCTCTTCGCTGGTTGGATTCAGGACAGAGTCGGCCGCAAGAAGGTCATGGCCGGTGCCATTGTTCTCGCCTGTGCTGGTATCGCTGTTGCCTTCATTGCCTCGACCTCTGCCGTGTACCTGGGCAGCAAGATCATCACTGGTATTGCTGTTGGTATGATGCAGACTGTTACGCAGACATATGTGTCCGAGATTGCCCCGCTGCCGATGCGTGGTATTGCCTTGTCGATGAACATCATCATGATGGTATGTGTTTCTCACTCATGAAAATTCAGCGAATTGTCAGCAAGCTAACATATCGTAGAACCTTGGCATGTTGATTGCAATCTCCTCGACCTTTTCCCGAGTCGCCATCATCGATCCCATGGCCTACAAGGTTCTCTTCGCTGCTGGTTGGGCCTTCCCTGGAGTTTTGGCTCTCGGTCTGCCATTCTTGCCCGAGTCGCCCTACTGGCTCGTCATGAAGAACCGCCGAGATGAGGCCATCATTTCCTTGAAGAAGCTGTCTGGATCTCACGAGGACATTGCCGCCCGCACCCACCAGATCGAGGCCACCATCGAGCACGAACGCGAAGTCGAATCCACCGCCACCTACATTGAGTGCTTCCGCGGTACCAACCTGCGCCGCACCATGATCATCCTGATCTGCATGTACATGCCCCAGGTTGCCGGTGCCGTTCTCTCTTCCAACGCTCCCTACTTCCTCAACCAGACCGGTTTGGACAGCCACATGGTGCTCCTCCTGACCCAGGTCGGCATCGCCATGGGTGTTGTGTCTGCCTCGCTCAACGTCTTCCTGATGATGAAGTTCAGCCGCCGCACGCTGATGTTCTTTGGTGTCGGCCTCTGCGCCACCATGTACTTCATCATGGGCGTCGGCGCCGTCGTGCCGCGCTCCAATAGCTCTCTGCTGGCCATTGGTGTCGCCCTGCAGTTCACCTCCATCACTTATGGTCCTGCTATTGGTTCCTCCATGGCCGTGGCCGGTGAGATCTCAGCCACTCGCCTGCGTGCTAAGTCCATTGGTATCGGCTATACCTGGTCCTGCATTTGCAGCATTGTCTGGACCATTGTCCTGCCCTACCTGTTCAACACGGACGAGGCTAACCTCGGTGGCAACTTGGGATGGATCTTCTGTGGCATGGCTCTCATCATGGGCGTCCTCTTGTTTTTCTTCGTGCCTGAGACCAATGGCCGAAGCTTTGATGAGTTGGATATCCTGTTTGAGCGCAAGGTTCCCGCTCGCGCCTTCAGGAACTACGACTTGACCCAGCCCGCTCAGCCTTGAGCATAGATTATGTAGCGATACAAAGTACATACCCGAAGTAAATGACAATATGACAATACAATGACAATAATTGATGCAAACAGAGTACCACCCATGTGAACACAGAATGCTAAACTGAGCAAAGTTTGGTGCCCATTGCCAACTTCAAAAGCGAAGAAGATCCTACCAGTGATGTGCGGCATTATACGTTTTCATCTGCATAATTCCTTCCCGGGCAAAGCAAGGCAGCGAAAGTCCCCACATAACCCTAAATGCATCACCTCTTTCACTGCCGGTTCTTTTTCCTTCTCTGTGTTCTCAATGATCTATTTTTCCCTATCCCTTTTCACTTTTTCTCATCACTACAATGACCCTCTTGAGTTGGTCACTGGAATAGATGCCTCTGACTGTACAAGCTCGAACGAAATACGTACTTGTAAACCAAACTCCAAAGCACTCTGCTGTGACTTAGAAATACCGCTCCGTCATTAACTGGACTGAGGCCTCGAGATTCAGTCCCTGGCACTTGGAGGCCTTTGGAGGGTTCAAAAGTTTAGCACTCTCACTATAAAGATCGAGGAGGCTTTGAAGGAAAATCTAATTACTTGTACCCATAGACTTTGCCTAATGAAAGTGCCCAAATCGAGAGCAAAAAGCAGCGAAGTAAAATGTACAGTAATAATTCACATCTGAATACAGTGGCGATATTCACAAAACAAACTGTGCGACACTGCGGAGTATATCCAGCCATACCGTTAGCATCTTACAAGGGGTACGAATATGCCACATCCGATTAAAAGCGATGCATCATCCTTTCGAGGATGCATCTGGAAAATAACTAAATTGCATTAATTGGCCCATCCTTTTGAAAATTTCAGAAGAAGAGAAACAGAAAATTAAAAAAAAGAACCCTTATTGATGGTCAGTCATTTAGCACGGTTGGCTGCAGGTGGCCCACCCCCGCCAAAATAAAAGTGGCACTTGAATGGACCCTGAAAAGCAAACGAAACTTTGAACTTCATCCAAGCAGCAACAGGACCAAATTGGGCAATCAGACCTGTGTTAAGGAAAAGTCGTCAAGATGAACCCGCTACGGCCGATGAACAACCATCAGTTCAATCCATTTGAGCCTCATCCCGAGCTCGATGACATTGATGTCCCCGATGATGTGGACTATGTAAACAACACCGACCCATTCGGCATCTTCGCCGCTCGTGGTATGGGTGCTCCCCCCATGATGCAGCCAAAGGAAGTCCGGGAATTGGCAGCACGGCGTTCCGAGCGCATATTTGCCGGTTATCGGCTCCTGCAGAGCATTCTAGAGCGCCATGAGAGCACTATCCAAAAGCGTTGGGAGAAGAAGTCCAGACCTCAACGCTTGAGCATCCTCTTGGGTGCTTGGCCCGACATGCCACTCACGCATCGTCCCGACTTTGCTGCCTTTCGCCGGAACTCCAACAATATCCCCCGTGTTGCTGCTCAGCACCGTTCCGCCTTTCTGTGGCCTAGTATCAACCAAGAAGATTTGGGTGATCCGAGGACTTTGCCCCTGTTGCTCAACGCCCGAGGCAGGAATCACCCCCACGTGTTTGCAGCCGCCGATGGCGAACAGAGCCACCTGGGAAAGGTGACCATGGCAATTGTGCCGGTTTTTCTCAACGAACACGTCATCTTGATCAATGGCATGCCGGAACAGAAGGACTACGGCAAGCTGCTTGCCTGGAGTGAGCACGAGGACGCCTTTGACTGGATGCATGAGCGTAAGCAATTCTTGCCAGGAGAGGGTCTCTTGATCCTTGAGTTCCAAGAACGTCTACTTGGTTTCCTGGTCGAATGCTGCCAGAAAATACTCCATGACATCCCGGCTGATAGGGTGGCTGGCGATGAATATCCTATCCAGCCTGAGCCTTCGTTGAAAGAGGGTGTCGATGCAACGGGCTTTTCCACCTTGGGCGTATTAGCAAGAGAGGCTGCTTACCGGCCACCCGCGAAACTGGATCTGGGCAAGATCGAATCACTCCTAGCTGCACGAACGGTCCGTGCTGAAGATCACATCTGGGCAATGCGTGAGGATCCCAGCTACTTTGCCGACATTCTTTTGGACATGAAGGAGCATCGTCAAGAGATGATCAAGGACCTTCGAGGTGGTTTGCATCCCACTCTGCTACCTCCGCGGGAGGGCTTGTTATGGGCTCGAGTGATTGGTAGTGTCCTGACCGAATCCTTCTTTCAGCTTGAGATCTTTGCAGAACTCCGTACTCAAGTACAACGACTACAAGTTCTCTCGGAAAAATACAAATCAGAAATTGATCCGGGAAAGGACCTCCCCAAGGAGTATCTGGAAGCCTTGCTCAAGTTTCGCTTTTACCTCCTGCGGGCAGTCAAGGGCGTGCTAGAACAATTGAAAATGACGACTACAGCGTCGCCACCCTTGAGGTCACTCTTTGTTCGGGAGGTGCCGGTATCAGTGTCAAGTTCCATGATGCAGATCATGTCCAAGGGCGTGAGAATGGACGAGACTACCAAATCACTCATGTGGCTCCTTCAGACTTTATGGGAAGACGGCAACAATCTCTTTCTTGCGAAATTGACCACGGTGGTCGATGAGCTTGATCGCCTGTTGAGGGCCGACCCAAAGGCCTCTGAGCTCGTATCATCATATATCGCAGGGCTGGTCGGAGAGCTTTCCATTGTTGGGGAATGCTTGAGGCAGCTTGAGATTTACCAGCCCTGGGCCAATAACTTTGAGAACGCAATGGTGGAGAGAGAAGAGGAGTTCAAGAAGGAGTTTGCGCAACGCAGCGCTTCATGGGCTCAGGTTCTCGAATGCTTCAATGAAAAGAACACGATTGGTCTCCGGCAATTGGGAGACCCCACGGGTGGTCGTTTCCAGTACCCCATTGGGAAACGCCGGAACAAGGCCAATGTGGAGATGCTTCGAACTTCCGAGGCCAATCTTGATGCATTCTGGAGTGCGGTTGACCAGATGCTACACAAAAAAGTGCACAAGCTCAGCGGCACGGCCTACAAGAAACTCCTCTCGCAACCGCGATACCTGCAGCGCACACCAGAGTGGGTTGAGCCAACGGCAAAGAAGGATGGGAAGCCGAGTGAAAGGCAAGTGGAGGAGCTTATCGTTCCATTTTCCAGGTTATTCCAATCCTCTGAACCTGTTACATCAGCTCGTGCAGAGGCATTAGCCGCGGGTCTCACCAAGACCAAGATCAAGAGCCGTGGCGCTCCGGGAACCATGCCAGAAGAAGAAAATACAGAGGCAGCATTACCCGCTGTTATAGACGATGTACAGCCCATCTTCAAGATAGATGCCAGAGCCTTGAAGGTTTTCCGCATTGTCTTTTTCGACCCGTCGGCGAACACAACGGCTGGCGAAGTGGCCTGGCGTGATTTCCTACATGCAATGGACTCTACCGGGTTCACTGCGCAGAAACTGTACGGGTCCGTCTGGCACTTTCAGCCAACAAAGCTGGACGTTGAAAGGAGCATTCAATTCCACGAACCGCACCCTCGCGGAAAGATTCCCTTTTTGGTTGCTCGTCGTCATGGCCGAAGACTTAATCGTGCTTACGGCTGGCGTGGGAGCATGTTTGTATTGGAGGACAAGAAGAATTGATGTGCAAGTGAACTAAGCACATCAACACCATGGTAGAGGTATTTCCTGGCAATTCATTGACAAATAGGCAGATATTACATTCACGAGACTGGATCAGATGGAAACGTCTCCGTGTGCTTCAATGGTATTGTACAGTCGACATCCGTGGCGGAATGCTCTCATGTAGGACTATCGTGTTCCCTTGCAAGCTTGTGCATAGCTCTGATACATATTTTGGACTTTCATACGCAGTTGATCAAGCGCATCAATCGATTTCAGCGCGGCTCATTTGGTTTAATTACGAGGTCTTGAAATTCGATCAAGTGAGTTTTACATCAATGTTTTATTTGGAGAGAATTATGTAGTGATCATCTCAGATGCATTCTTCTTCCGAGTCTCAATAACCAAATACGGACACGTCTAAAGAATACTATTATGACAATCTCGTAAACAAGAAGGCCGTTGTGGTACCAAGCACAGTACAAAGTATACCTCAACATCAGATGATCCACGGAAGTCTACTCGCATGTCTTGACCGTATAATCGACCGTCTGGTTTCCCGTGGCCACAATCTTGGGCTTGAAGTCCAGATACACCAGCTCCCCCTTGTCGGGCGTCCACTGGCCGTTGGTGTCGCGGTAGTAGACCATTTCGCCCGAGCCGGCGTCGCGGACCTCGGCCGTGGTGTGCGTCAGGACGCCCTCGGTGTGCCACTCGATCTCGTAGCAGGTCGACTTGGTAACCAGAAAAGGTTTGCTGCATCGCGTGTTGCCGTCGGCGTCTAGGCACTTTTCCACGGCGTAGTCGAGCACACTCCCCGAGGCAACGGTGGAAGCTGTTTTGATGAGGTTTGGAGTCAGTTCAGAGGCTTCTGAGATGGGGAGATCAAGAGGTGACGGGGTTGGCGTACGATCTTTCAAGAGACCCGTCATGGCCAGGCCGGCAGTGATGACGCTCTGTGTCGTGGGGATGTACATCTTGTATCGGCAGCGGTCGCTGGTGTTTGTTGGATATGACAGCTGCACGTGTGAAAAAGGAAAATGGATCCTAAGCCAGAAATTAAATGTGTGCCGAGTGTCAATTATTGTATTACAGGCAAGAGTTTTTGTTTTGATGTTTTATCTTGAAATTGCCTTCGTATACATACACTTTGTGTTTGCGTCCGGACAACCGCGGCATCTACGTCATTGTCGTCAACGTCATAGCGTCACGAACACTAGATGTTTTATTGGAGAAAACCCAGGGATCTTGCGGCTGCATAGGCGATTTCCTCTCATTCATACAATTGGCAACCACAATTGGTGTCAGCAATCTCCTCTGCCGCCCTGTCTTTGGTTTCTTTCATATCCTGTGCCATCTGAGTCGGCAGCGGCTCCAATGCGGGACCCCAGATCTTCCCCGGATCCACAACACCGATCACAACATTGCAGTATCCGTATGTGTTTACAAGTAGCTCTAGAACAATCTTTGTTGTATTTGCCGCGTGAAAGTGTCAGAAATTTGACTGTCTAATGATATATCCTACTTCTAAGTAGACTGAAGCATTTGTAGAGTAATGAAATAGGCAGAGGCATTGTTCAACAAAGATACTAGCTGATCGGCACTATATCTTGTTACATGCAGGTACCTAGATCGGGACCCACACCTACCGCGACCAAAGATCATATTCGCATCAACTCAGTACGAGAATTCAAACTGCAGTATTCTCAGCCTGGCCAGCCCACCTACCTCAAAATTGTCACGGATTGAGAAGTAATGACCTTGTTTTGCACTTTCTGCCATCAAGTGGTGGCGGTACTAGTTGATTGAATCATTGCACCTACCCACTCCACAGCCTCATGTAGTCCCAAGAGGTGAGTCACTGCCGAAGAGCACCAGACAAGCAGAGCAGTCTGATGAGTGTAACCCGCCAACAAGACGGAGGAAGGTACATCTGCATCAACGTACTAGGTAGCAAGCGAGTGGATATATATATGCCATATCCGCTGCCAGGACCTGCATCATGTAAACAAACAACACCCTCAACACAACACCATACCTAGACACCGGGAATTTATTTTGGACGATATCTCCTCACAGAAGCATCATACTACAGCCAACAGGCATACGCAGATCACTTACTTAACACTATTATTTTGGATATTTCACAGTCATCAACTCGACTACAAAATCGCAGCTTTCACCATGGCTCGAAGCAGGAAGACGCCCAAGGTGCCAGGATTAATACTGGCAGACCCCAAGCACGATTTCAATTCCGATTCAAAATCCAAGTCCAAGAAGTCCAAGAAGTCCAAATCCAAGTCCAAGTCCAAGCCCACGGTTGAAGAACCTACTGCCACAGATGCCCACCCTCCGGCCCCAGTCGTAGAGCCTCCTGTTTCACAAGAACCCACGGATTCATCTGCGCCTGAGACTATATCTCGTGAAGACGCCAGGACAGCTAAGAACAAGACGTCCAGCAATAAACCCCTTTACTTCTATCGCGAGTCTCACCCTCGCACCGGGTTCCTGTCTCAGTGGTTCACAGAGCCCTTTTACGACCCTACGGATCAGTATCGCAACACTTACTATACAGCTGAGCACTTTATGATGTACAAAAAGGCCATGCTGTTCAAGGACGCAAACACGGCAGCCGAGATCCTCGCGGCCAGCACGCCAAAGGAGGCCAAGAACCTCGGACGGGCCGTCCAGGGATTCGACGAGGAGGTCTGGGTCGCCAACAGGGAGAAAATCGTGCGTCGGGCCAATTACTGCAAGTTTACATTTCCTCATGGCGGTGACGATAGCTTTGGCCCGCCGGTACGGCATTGGCATCTCGGCGCAAATTTAGACGCCGAGACGATACGCGCGCCTAGCTTCAGAGCTGCACTGCTGCGGACGGGCGACCGACACCTGATAGAGGCGAGCCCGTTCGATCGGATTTGGGGTATTGGCTTTAGGGAAGCAGATGCCGAGTCTAATCGTGAACACTGGGGTGAAAACTTGCTGGGGAAAGCACTGATGGCTGTACGTCAGAATTTCAAGGACGAAGAAGCATTGGTCAGTTGACGTGCTTAATTTTATTAGTGAGCATGCACATCCAGCGAAGACCATCTTGTATATACTTTGCCACAAGCGGATGTGGAATTGAGGTGCGCTTGAACTAGAGGAATATCAACAATAAGCGAACATGGAATACAAATACATTGGCTCAAACATGCCCTAGACAAACTCTCTGATTTGCACTCGAGGTATCATGTGCATGCTTTTTCTATCATACATCCAACCGCTAATGCATCTGCGCCTGTTTGAACGCCTCCGTATCATGCTGTAGAGTGGTGTGAGAAGGCTTTTGTGCCTCTTTCTTTTTTTCTTTGCCGGCCCCCAATGGCCAAACCGGTCTACTTGTCATCCGTATGGTACAGTATTATAACACATATGTAGTATAGGTCGATTTGAGATGAAGCGAATAGCGTCCAGCGGCGTGCAGATATGTGTCCAATATCCCTATCTGCCAGTGACATACCTAGCGCTCAGGCTCTAAATGTACTCACGAGCGCTCTTCTGCATCTCAATCAATCTCCAACCTCTTGTCTCTGGGTTGGTAACATCCTCGGGCGTTCTCGTGATTCCAATGGCGTATGTGACGAGTTGCACCCTATCCTCCATGCCGGCAGCCAACTCATTGGTCTTTGCGTTGCGGTAGACGTGAACCTCTTGAGTTCGGCAGGTAATGATAAAAACGGGTATCTCACCAGGCTCGAGCATACGAGCCTTGAGAATATCGACGTGACGAATATCAAGGATCTTGCCATCCGACTTCATGCCCATCTGGAGGTATTGCTTCGTCAGAGCTTCGTAGACAGAGTACTGGGCTGCCGACAGCCATAGCTGCAGAGTCTCGGTGTCACCCTTGACATAGGCGTCAAGGACCTCGGGCAGAATGTATTCTCTAAGCTCCTGGAGGAAAGGCTCGACTTGGAAGTTGGGGTCCATGGATCGGAACTTCTTGATGACCTGAGCGGTCTCGTTCTCGGCAAAGAAGCCAGCGATTCGGTCCGTGATGCTTCGCGCCGTCTCGATCAGCGGATTCTCGGATTCCTTGTAGACATTCTTGGCGTTGAAAAGGCCCTGGAAGAGCTTGTTCTGGTCCTTGAAATCCCTCCAGGCCTCCTTCCAAGCTGCGTCCTTGTGGACAGTAACGTTTGTACCAGCACTAAGATTGTTAGCATGATTGTAATGAACTATAGTCAAGGGGCTCATCGTACTTGGGATCCTCAACCATATCCTCAGGCTTGCCATAGAGCTCTGCAGCTTGCTTCTCACGGAGCTCCTTTGCCTTTCGGCGCTCTTCCTTCTCAACCCACCCACCATATCTCGAGCTGCTGCCGTCGTCAATCACATTCTTGACGTTCTTGTAGGCCTCGGTTTCTCGGAGAGGCTTGGTGGCCTTGTCCAATACGTCGCCAGTAGCATTTGCACCCTTGCGAACGCCCTTCATCACTGACGTATCCCAGGTCCAGGCGGCACCCTTGCCAATGGCGGTTCCAGTACTTTTCAAAACCTTGCCAGTAGTCGATGAAATGGCACCAGTGGTGGACTCGTACGCTTCTCTAGCACGGCGGACATTTTCGCTTTCACTAAACTCCTTTGCGCCAGCAGCAAGTTGCTTGGTAGAGTCATTCCACTCTTTCGACTGCTTGAACTCAGTCTGCATTGTCTCCATGAAAACTTGCCACGGGGTCTTGTCGCCATGGGGAGGGGGCGGAGGTAGATCATCCTTCTTCTTCTCTTGCTTCTTTTCGCCATCTTCCGACTTGTCGGCATCTTCTTCTTCTTTCTTTGTTTGCTCTTCTGATTCGGGCTTTGCTTCCGCGTCAGCGTTGGCGGGCTTGGGTTCTTGTTTCGCGTCAGGCTTGGCCTCGGTCTTGGGTTGATCCTGAAGCCATCTCGACGACTGGTGGAAACTTCGCAGCTGTGCGTTTGCTATTGTTTGTGGCAGAAAAGGCGACCGCAAAGCCGCCAGAGCAGGAGATGCGGTTGTGAAAGAGGCAATTGGCGACGCTCCGTTCTGGCGCTCGAGTCCGGACAATATCCTCCTGTAAGCGGGTGATCTGCCGTGCGAGGACGAAGCCAATGAAGGCGTCCTTAACGCTGAAGAGGTTGAGCTTCTCGCGGCATGTCTGAGAGAACTCATTTTGATTAATTTGGCAGTGCTTGATCTCGCCCGTGATTGAGAAAGCAAAAACGGAGGAGATGCGCAGAATTATAACCCTGAGCGGTATCGCAGGAAGGGCGACAAATCTCAGTCTTTCTTCCTTGCGCTTCTGCAGACTGCGACGAACTTTTTGCTACGGGCTCTCCGACCCCAGCAGGTGCAGCATGGACCCTGGCCCCAAAGAGTAAAAAATCCCGGAGCGGAGTTTTTGCCGCTTCCGATTCAACCCGCCTGTGGGAACCGAGTCACTCCAGTCGCAGAACCGTCCCAGTGAGTGATTGACCTGGAGATACAGATACGTACCTTTCGCACAGCAAGCTAGTAACGCTTTCGTGCTAGCGGCCCCTGTTGAGTTGCAGGCGCGCTACAGGACGGAATCTTCAAAATTTCGAGCTTCAGAGATCCTTTGGCAGAATCGGGGTTTATGATACGGGTAGGCAATTCACCACCACTCCGGCCCCGGTGCAAGACACGACAATCGAGACTCGGTACCGAGTGAGGTCCATCTTGTGCATGCGACGGAACAATGAGCAAGCCAGCGAGCCGCCTTCTGGCGACAACTATCCGACAGACTTCACAATGGCAAGGTAGCAGCAACATACGCCTGCCGATCCGCTCATTCAGCCAGACATGTCGACGATTCGCCGATGAACCTGGCTCAAATCCTCCCCCATCCGTGGCAGGCACGCCTTCCGGTGCTCAAACATCTGCTTCACCAGCTTCCCAAGCACAGCGACGCTCGGCGCCAACACCCGGCTTCAGCAGCCTTTCCGATCTCAGCGCCTCTCTCGCCGGCTCGCGTCCCTCACGGATCGGCGGCCAGCAGCTCGCTCAAGATGCCATTGCTCGGGCACGCAACCAGCCGACTGCCCAGGAAGTTTTGCTGTCGTCTTCGGAGGAGCTGATTGACAAGGACAATTGGTGGCAGCACGAGGAACCCTTCCACTTCCACATCTACAGCCACAAGCACAACACGCACATTACAGTCACCAAGCCTGACCGGAACGCCATCATCTCTGTCAGCACCGGTAACATTGGGTTCAAGCGGTCAAAGAGGGGCACCTACGATGCTGCCTACCAGCTGTCTGCACATGTGATAGACAAGCTCAACCAGGGCAACTGGCACAAGAAGATTCACAAGCTCGAGGTGGTTCTCCGAGGCTTCGGCCATGGCCGAGAGGCCTCGACAAAGGTGTTGCTAGGAAACGAGGGCAAGTTCTTGAGGCCAAAGATCGTAGCAGTCAGTGATGCGACCAGATTGAAGTTTGGTGGTACCAGGAGTCGCAAGCCCAGACGTCTGGGTTGATTGGGTCATTATTGGTATCATTGGTTCAGCAGTCCATTGGTGGAAATGGTTTTGCTCTGTAACATAAGACTTATACGTCGTGTATATTTGACTTCACTACATGCAGTACAAAAACATCGGCAGCGCAAAGATGCAAAGATTCAAGGAAAGTGGAGTATCGCTGTTGAATACGCAAATGTGCGATGGCACTTGATATAACATCCTGGTATCTCAATGGCAGAAGATGATAATGGCCCGAAATCTGAATACACGTCCTCAACGCCTCGAAATGCAACCTCCTTATCGAACCCGTGCGCCCTAATCGTCAAGTTCATTGTCCGGTTTGATGCCGACTTTAAATGGCAAGTAGTTTCAATGCCGTAGTTCAAGCACCTTCACGGCACGGTGTCTTTGCCCTCGTCGACTCCTAACGTGCAGGCGCCCTTTCAGAAGCTGGGAGTGCCCGTCCGCTGGAGTCTCTGGTAGATTTGGCTTTGCCCTTTCCTTTCCCAGTACCACCAGGCGCAGTTCCATCCCCAGCTGAGTTGTTGGCCAGATTTCCCCGGTAACTGTTTTCCCGGCTCAGGAACCCCGTACCCTCGTTGGTGGTCAGCTCGTCGTCGCTCTCCTCAACAAGGGCCCCTTCCGCGGTCTCATAATCCGGCGGCTCGAGCCAGTCTCGTGGCACAACGCATGGGAGTGCAACACCGATTTGGGCGGCACGATTGAGCCAGTTGGGCCCGCGCCTACCAGTCAATCGCTCGCATAAGCTCTGAGTGAAGTGGTTGCAGTTCTTGGTCAAGAGGTTGTAGCTTGTGCCAGGAAAGTCCTCGCTTGTAGACTTGATAATGGCGTCAATTTCGGCCTGTGTCGCAAAGGTGAAGCCATGCAATATCTCGGTCTTGAACGTGGCACCTGGCGGGCAGGTACGCGGCTCTGTCCAGTATACTCCAGTCACCGACGGTCGATCGTGACCACCGTATGCGTATTCGCGGCCATTGATCACGACACCCGTATGCAAGAGGGAAGAGCCAAATGTCCAGAGGACGGAAGAAAGACGACCGGGCTGCGATGAGGTCCTGTATTAGCTACCTTGTCTGTTGCGTTGGCTCGTGCTGCTGAGTGGATATGCCGACTTACCGGGAGCAGATCGTAGACATTTATGACGACTTCCGTGCGGGACAGTGATAGTGTTGATCTATGCGACGATTGCCTGCTCGATCGGCTCATGGAGTTCCTGCCCGCTTGCTTTGAGGACATGGCGAGGCGAGTGTAGAAGCAATGCGTGTGGGGGTGCTTTTGAGGCTCTAAGATGCGATCGGTAGCGGGTGTGGAGTTTGTCTCAGCGCGGAAGAGAGCAAATGGCCTGCTATGTACGATGCATGTGCGAGATGCTTACGTGCTTGCTGAGATGTACAGACTTTTGATTTGCCTGCTGGGCATTGAGATGATATGGGAGGGATTAAGTATACAGAGGTTACTCAGGAAGCGGGTGAATGTGATTCAGGATAAGGCATCATCAGGATTCATGTCTCAATTCACCCCAGAGGTCAACGGGTCTGCCTGAGGTCGAGAACGAGAACCGATCAAAGCACCACTAGGACAGACCTAGGCCGGCGTCAGCCACTGGCGGCCAAGCTGATGCATGCGGGACATGATCCAATTCCTGCCCTCGTTTTAGCATCAGCCTGAGCTTTGGACCCCCGGACCCAGCCAACAAACTACCTTATGTAACTCCCTGGCTCGTCTGGGGCTATCTGTAAGCCTGGGACCGTGCTTCCATCGGTAACAGTGACGTCTGACGGCGTTACCTGCTACAAGAAGCCCAACGCAGCTGGTCACAGCCTACCTTGGCGACCATTGACCCCCGGCGTAACTTGGTACCGAGCTCCGATCAGCTCTACCTAATTTCAAGGTACACGCAACCTAAAAAACTTGGATTTTGATTGGGAAACAAAACCCACCAAAAACTGCAAAGGTTTTTTTTCCCTCGTTCAATGCGAGCAGCCCCTCCATTTTCAATGCTGCAGGTGTAAAGAAGCTCCCCTCCTTTGCTTGAGGCTGCCCACCATTGCCCGCTTTCTTCCCTTTTTCTTACTCTTTTCATTTTCTTCAGATACCCAAACCGCCGCTCGTAGACAAACTCTTGATTGAGATTTGTCTCGAATCCCACCACTCCATCCTTTTCTACGTTCTCAGGCTGGTTTAATCCCCAGCCCGAACCGAAAACAACAGACCACCGTGTCTTCCCTACTATTTCCCACGCCCTTCTCTTCTCTGGCCCGCATCGTTCGTGCATCTGCAGCTAGCTCTGCCTTTCCTGTCATCTCGGTAGTGTCTAGAAACACTGCTGCAACCTCTCCACTCTACTGTTTCGTCGCTTGCCGCGGTTATTCGAACAAGAAAAAGCCCAAGATGCCTCCCAAGAAGGCCGTCAAGGAAGAGAAGATCCCTCTGGGTCGCCCTGGAAACAACTTGAAGAGCGGTATCGTTGGTCTTGCCAACGTCGGAAAGTCGACACTTTTCCAGGCCATTACCAAGTGCAACCTTGGTAACCCCGCCGTATGTTGAAAATTAAGAAACTTTTCACAAGACCTCTCAAGCACCCCGCGCTGACAGCCTCTCGAAGAACTTCCCCTACGCTACCATTGACCCCGAAGAGGCTCGCGTCATCGTGCCTGACGAGCGATATGACTGGCTCTGCGAGAAATACAACCCCAAGTCGCGCGTTCCCGCCAACTTGACGGTTTACGATATCGCCGGTCTGACAAGAGGTGCCTCTACTGGTGCTGGTCTTGGAAACGCTTTCTTGTCGCACATTAGAGCCGTCGATGCCATTTTCCAGGTCGTTCGTTGCTTCGACGACGCCGAGATCATTCACGTCGAGGGTGATGTGAACCCCGTCAGAGATCTCGACATCATTGCCGAGGAGCTGCGACTCAAGGATATCGAGTTCGTCGAAAAGGCCCTCGAGAACCAGAAGAAGAAGACCCGCATGGGTGGTCAGAGTTTAGAAGTCAAGAAGGCCAAGGAAGAGCAAGATACCATTGAGAAGGTTCTCAACTGGATCAAGGATGGCAAGGATGTCCGAAAGGGCACCTGGTCACCCAAGGAGGTAAGGAAATATGATTCTTTCTATTCACATCCCTCATTCCGCACCTTTATGATGAATAAGGGCCAAAGGCCTGATTCAAACCCAGCTCTTCGAATGCCTCAATATACAACGCAGAGGACATACTGAGATAAGAAACACAATCTGATTGCATCTCCATATTACACACCGTCATCATTCCAAGACGTGGTTGGACCGTGGCTAATGCTATTTCAATAGGTTGAGGTCATCAACCCTCTCTTCCTCCTCTCGGCCAAGCCTGTCGTCTACCTGGTCAACTTGTCCGAGAAGGACTTCATTCGCAAGAAGAACAAGCATCTTCCCAAGATTGCCGAGTGGATGAAGGAGCACGCCGCTGGCGACCCCATTCTGCCCCTCTCTGTATGCTTCGAGGAGCGTCTTACGCAATTCGAGACCGAGGCCGAGGCTGCTGAGGAGTGCAAGAACCTGGGCATCGAGTCTGCCCTGCCCAAGATTATTCTGTCCATGCGCAAGGCCCTCGGACTTGGTAGCTTTTTCACCACCGGTACCGACGAGGTCCGACAATGGACTATTCGTCTTGGTATCAAGGCACCACAAGCCGCAGGTGTCATTCACACAGACTTTGAGAAGACTTTCATCCAGGCTATCGTATACAACTTCAACTTGCTCAAGGAGCTTGGTGATGAATCCGAAGTCAAGGCCAAGGGTAAGATCATGACCAAGGGTAAGGAGTACGTCGTTGAGGATGGTGATATCCTACTCATCAAGGCCGGTGCCGCCAAGGGTTAGATGTGATAGAAAAAAGTCAAGAATAAACTGAAGAACAAGTCAAGTTCTGGTTCAATGTTTTGTGATGATGTAGTACCATTTCAACTACGTGAAGACGGCTTCCCCGATGTATATATTATATTGTCCGATATCCGATAAACGCCAGTGTTTGTTTCACGGAAACCCCATGATAGAGTGCATGTGAAAGCTATGAACATCGTCTTTCGATAACTTTGGCCGAACCCTTTGGAGTTTCTGCCACCTTGCGTCTCATGCTCGGTTGTTAAGTGTTTGGCAGACTAGCAATCAAATGGTTAGTACAGGCAGTCAAAGGTAACGTAAGTTCGGGCTTCACTGACTTGACAAAGATGACCATACTGGGAATTTTTGAGTTCCGTTGGCTAGTGTCGAAAGAAGGGCTGACTGAAATGTTACGAAGGTCAACATCATGACCTTGTCTCATCCCCTCATCGTGACTGCAGTCCACACCAGTCCAATGGGCAATCTGATAGGTACCTGCTGAGTATACAGAGGTAAAGTGGTTGCCGCGCTGAGGCCAGCCATATTGCAGTAGTGATTTAGTTGAATGCCATTGAAAGCTGCTGTGACTCTCCAACGCAGAACCACAGGAGGGGAGGGGGGGTCGAAATTCTTGGTTACCCGAAAATTCAACAAAAATTGAACCACGTAAGTGGTATCAGCATCTCTTGTCAGGAGAATGATTCAGGGCCTGTTCCGCAAAGAGAGGCTCCCTCCCTATTTGCCTGGCTTTTCAATCCCAGCTTAAGAAATTGGAAGGGAACTTCTTACCATAATTCATACAAAATTCGTGAATATTAGCCTAGTTATTCCGGGTTAAAATGTATTGCTTCTAGAAGGACTTAAAGTGTTATCGGGGCGAATGCCGCGCGCAAAAATTGGAAGATGCGAATCTGATAATCTTTTCGCCTCTTATCCCGGGCATAAGTGTTCCAAAGCTCTTGGTGTGCCTTTTTCATCAAAACTGCCCCATTGCCCAAATCCTCCAAAGTCCGCGCTTTTTCAAGGATCATGAGCTTGGAGTTCGTAATATCTGATTGTGCTATTGGGTCGTGGTCCAAAGGGAATAGAATGCGTAACCACACTTCTACCCATCGGAACCTCTATCCGTCGAAATCGGCAACGTTCTGTTAACAGTCAGAGAATCCTGATCTGGCTGCGAAAATGCATAGCTCAACGATCTCATTGGTGTTTCGAGCTCGATATCATTTCCAATACTCTGCCTCCTTCTGATTTTGTTCCTTCGTTCCTAGAATGGAAGCTTAGCCAAAAGAAAGTCATTGGGCAATGGGGGCTCATTATCTGAGGTTAGGGGATGAATTTTGGGCGAAGCTCACTATTTCTTGTTTCAACAACTGCCAGCAGACGCTGACGAAAGCTCCCAAGCCCATGATGAAGGGTGTGAATTGCCCGACTGAGTCAATTGTGTTGATACTGGTGACTTTATTCCGAGCTAGAGTGATTTCGATTGCCGTAATAGAAACTACGGTGCTGGCCAGCGCTAGGATGATACATTTAATGCGATATAATCTGCAGACGAGTCAGCTATAGCCTGTAGAGCTAGCGAATAGTAACATTCCAGACTCACCTCCGTACAGCAATATCCAAAGGGGTTATCAAGCGGATCCCACCCGTGTTGTGCGCCGGAAGGCCAATTATGTGACGTATTCCATGATAAACTATACAAAGCCACCTGTAGATCCTCTTCCAGGAGTCTCGAAGTCTCTTCCTCGACATGGTGGGGGTAGTTGACTCGGGGGGCTCATCCGTCCTTGTCATCAAGAACCGACATAATCTCGAGCTGCCAATTGCGCCCAATATCTCTGGGATGGTAAGAAAGGTGAGCACTGGGATGCTAATGCCCAGAAGGTGCGCATAAGGCAGTGTGAGTAATGTGATACCATCTCTGCTAAAGCAGAAAGCTTCGCTCGGGTCTAGAATAGGTGCCAAGATGAGAAAATGCCATGTGCCGCAGGGCATACGTGAGAAACTTTGATCATAACCCCAAGAGAAATACCAAATCATATGATATGTCATGAGGCTGGCGGTGACAAACAGCGTTGCCATAGTCCAGTTCAGACCAAGCATTCGAGCACGTTGAGTTCCTCCTAAACGGAGTTGATTCGGGCAAGCTGCTACGACACCGACGAAGCCACCCCAGAATAGCCAATATAGCACTTCAATTTCAATGCTGAAGGTACAAGTCTTTCTGAAGGTGAAGACCAAGGTAGCGACACAAATGCCGATAGAAAAGAGTAGATGTAAGCTTTGAATTTCGAGCCGAGTACCTGGGAGGAAGTTGTTCGAAAGTATGGACGCGATCCACTGAAGGTAAATGCCATATCGAATACCCATCCCGTAAAGGTCCTGGTTTCCCTGAAAGCCCTGGTAGCACAGTACAGAGTCGTTTTTTATTTTGAGGAAGTCGGCCATGGAGAACGCAAGGATGGAGGCATTGCCTGCTGGTAGCGTAATCTCAATCATGCGGGCAAATTGTGCCCTATAGAGTGCTTCGGTAAAAAGTTTGCTCTGCTGCAAATCGACACGATCCTGACAGCTTGGAGTGATCGGAGGTGGCGGTCCAGTCCTCCATGTCCACCCGGCTACCACTTCCTCACCACAAAAGCTTTGACCGTCTTGTAAAGCCAACGTCGAAGTCAATGAACGGATAAGAATGAAACACCCCGTCGAGATGGATATTGATAGCAAGCAACTTCCTACCAGCGAGCGTCTCCAAAGCCATACGACAAAAAAACCAAAATTTCCAATCAAACCACCTATAGATGATAGAGAAATATAGTAATCGAAGGAACTTGACATTGCAATTGTGGTTTTGCCGTTACTCGCCCAGTTCAGCCACAATAAATATGATATAACAATACTGGTAAAGGTAATTGCTGACCACCACCGCGGCATGAAGTTGTGCGTCAAGAGATCATCAAAAGGACCACTCCAGGGAAGGTACTGCAAATCTGATTCGCCTGCCTCTGGCCGCAAAACACGAGGCAATAAAGCATCAGGATCAAAGTTTTCTCCGTGATGTTCTTCATCCTGAGTCCATATCTCGTCAACCATTGCGTTGTTTTGTGCACTTCTAGGAGGATTATGCGGATCCTCTTCGCAAGGCTCAGTGCAGGGCATAGCAGCTGTGGCGGTACATGATACAGACTCTGGACTTCGAATGCTGGCCATTATAAAGGCAACTAGAATGAGTACAGAAACAGCTTGACCCAATTTCCGGACCAGAAATTAAAAAGAAGGTTCGGAAATTAGTGGACCATCAGCCTTATCGTGGAGCTAGTATGGAGAATCTGAAGAATCAATTACGAGGATTCTACCGGAATCTTATATCCTACTTCTTCTGCCCGGGTTGTGGAGTGATGGTTTGCGGCGATTGGCCATAAAGCTGTAAAAGCCGTAAACCAAATCAAAGTCAGCCCTAGTGAAGATTGAGGTTAGTCATGTTTCCTTGGATTGTAAAAGAGCGGTCGGTCACCAGCTGAATGGCAAGGCTCTACGAGTGTCATGACTCAAAATATCGCAGAAAAACTTGTTGTGTAAAGTCCTAGACGAGTTCTTCTGCTTCTTCAAGTCGACGGTGATCCTGTTCGAATTGCCTCTCAGAGGCTACAAACATGCATCGTAGTCTTGCATTTCCTTCGCGAGAAGACAAATCGAGTCGCGCCCGTTAAGTCGCAGCACTGCAGTTGCGACTAATGATTAAAATAACTATTAGAGATCGCGATTTATTGCCATAGCGTCCCTAGACCAGGCCACATCGAAAAATGATAGTATGCTGTAACAGCTTAGAAGTCGCTATTTTCATGCATTCTCCAAGAGATCAACCACTCAAGTCAAGAATCACCAATTACTGGGATTCATGGTGAGGCTTCGGGGAGATGGCGGGCTGGAACTGGATCTGGTCCGGCGATATTTCAGCATTTTCAACACCCCGCAGGGGTCTTTTGGTCTTGCTTAAGCCTTCCAGGTCTTGAACACAGCTGCAGCACTGCCGCCAAGGCATTTGAATTAGCGAGGCTCGAGAATGCCTTACGCGTAAGGCATTCTAGCGAATACCGCTTTTCACCAATCAAATTAAAAACCGTAGCTGTTTTCCACTGATAATAAAATAATCTTTAATTTATCAAAACAAGACTGCTGGAATCTAGCACAGTCGTTTGTTTGATTATTTATCTCGAATGTCGACCAATTGCTAGGTTTATTGCTTGTCTCCGACCATTGACATAGCAACTGGTCTTCCACGGCGTTGCTGGCACAATCTCGCCACATCATTTGTCACCGCTTTCCAACGCATCAAGTCCTGTTCCCATGACTGCCCCGGCATCCTAACTATTGTTAGTCGCTGATGATGGAATCAGAATTTACATTCAGAACATACCATGGCAGATTGTGGGACTGTTGTCGCGGTTGTACTCATTCTTACTGCCTCGGCATTAACACCAAACCAGAAGCGACCGGTGGTACGGTTAGCAATTGCATCCACCACGGCCGATGCATACTCCGCCGCATCCATCCTTTCCAGGCCATCGCCCTTGCCTTGCGCTCTGTTGACAAAGGTGTCCTCGATTGGCTTGTAGAGTGACTCTTCCGGTAGCTTCAAGTCTTCAAAATATGTCTGTCCATTGGTCTTGACGCCACCTGTGACGACTTCGAGGACATCGACACCGAATGGGGCAAGCTCCAGACGGAGAGTGTCGGCCACAATCTCTAGCGATCTCTTCGAGGCCGAATACGTTCCTGTAGCATTTGTTAACTGCCTGCAGTAGACTTTAATTGGCTGAAACTTGGACGTGAGAACCCTACCCATGTACGGAATGCTAAGATAACCTGAGATTGAGGTAATGTAGACCGCCATGCCCTTTGCCTTGATGAGCAAGGGAGCAAAGGCCTGGGTCAGCGTGATTGGGCCAATGAGGTTGACCTCAAAAAGGTCACGAATTGCCTGCGGGTCTTCATCCAGGATAGGCATGAAATGATTCCGCCCTGCATTACTAATGAGATACTTCAAGGTGGTCCCGCTGCCCTCTACCGCGGCGACTGCAGTTTTCATATCGTCTGGTTTGACGACGTCGAGTGCCAAAGTTGTCACTCCTGACAAACCGTTTAGCCGGGACATCTTTGAGGGGTTGCGAGCTGTGGCAAATACGTGATAGCCTCGCCTTTGAAACTCGAGTGCTAGTGCAGACCCGATGCCTCCATCACTGCACCCTGTAATGAGGACACCCTCTTTGGATGCCATCACTGGTTTGACCAGTGAGTCTTATGAATGTCGTTGGATTGGTATAATGATGCAAGTCGGACGAAGGCGGGGAAAACCTGAGACAGCAGACGCGCCAAGTCTCTTTCAGTCCAAGTCTCTTTTGATGCAAGAGTAGACTGGCCTGGGAGAAGAAAGAAAAGAGAATGAAGTTGATTTGTGGGAGATTGGTCTTTAGGATTTACCACTGATGTGCCTTTTGAGAGGATGAGATGTGGAGTTGCTCCTTCAACACTAGCACCAAAGGATCATATTACACATCATCTCCGTTATGCCTCATGCAACGGATAAGTTGGTAGCGTGCCTATATAAACACCCTGCACCTGCGGCATGTAAACTTGGCAAAGAGCAACCGGCCTTTCGACTCGATTACAGTAATTCCGGCTTCAATCTACAGTAGGTACCTGCTCGGGGAAGCATAGACAGTACCTAGCAATTTACCTACCCTACCTGCACCACATCATATCCAAGCATCTTGCCGCTTTCTTCACTTGTCCCAGATTCTGTGCCGAGATTTCAAAGCATCCTTTTGTCAATGCTCTAGCAGTGGCCTTTTGGAGTTTGGTTGGCATTGTGTATGCTCCGTAATCTAAATAATACTTGATTGAATAGTCAGCCTTCTATTCAGGAGTAATCAAAAGGGAGACTATTTAATAAAGGTGAAAAAGGAATAGAAAAGAGAGATTGGTTATGTAGATATTTAAAGTCAAGAGGTGCTTATAAGCGAACGTTCTCACCAAACCGGTCTTATTCCCGAGCTGTGATGTCTTGTACCACTTGTGCCATCTCCACCGGGATTATATACCTATGCAGCACCACACTTTTGTCCATGCAGTAACATCGACCATGACTTAAAGTTTTAAGCTGTAGTCGAATCCCGGGCCTCGAATCTCAGCCCGAATATACTGCTGGCTACGTTTGTCTCTATTTCCGATCTTGGGCGGAGATCCCAAACGAGAAATAAGTGGTTTATTTTGCTATGTTTGAACGCCGCCCCCACCAACCCCTTGCTCTCGGGTTTTGCAGCCAATCTTGCTTCCTGCAACATTACATTTAAACTTGGAACGTAAATTTTTTTCCCCACCGGATATAGGCATTTAATCAGACGGAGTAGTCGAGTATAATGACGTTCCCTTATGAATCAAGTCCTCGCTGTCGAGACGTAGGAAGTGGTCAGTATGATCTGTTATTGAGCTCACGTAACCTTTGGATCAAGTTACCAAACGCTCAAAGCTACTCTCTTCTTTCTCAAACTCGGCTACGGCCTTGACAGTGTGTATGACAGCAGGTGCTTCTGCGGGCACTACTTTCATCACATCCAACAAGAATCCATTGATGCCAAATTAAACTCTATTTATCCAGTCAACATGAAACCATCTCAAGTTGTCGTCGGAGATGACCACCTAAAAGTCTTCAAGTTAGACGACCCCAACACAATCGACTTGATTCAACGTGCAAAGGAGAGCGACACATACGATCGGAATCTAACGATTCGTCAAGCTCTCAAGAAATACAAGGTAGCTGTTTTTTGGGCAATGTACATGTCAATGGCGCTTGTCATGGAAGGTTTTGATGCAAACATGGTATATATTTGTACATGGCCAAAAACACATTATTGATGCTAACTAGCTGGGCTGTAAGATGAGTTCATTTTATGGCCGGACACAGTTTCTAGAGCGCTTTGGCGAGTATGAACATTCTACCGGCAGGCGCTACATTTCAGCAGCATGGCAGTCTGGCTTGTCCAATGCTTCTGCGGTCGGTCAGTTGTTTGGCCTTGCGATCAATGCCTACTCACAGGACAGGTTTGGCGCCCGAAGTACTATTATGGTCTTCATGATTTGGATGGCAGCAGGTATTTTCATTCCTGTTTTCACGCCATCCCTGATTGTACTGGCTATTGGGGAATTCATGTGTGGAGTCCCATGGGGGGTATTTCAAGTCAGTTTAATCCCTGGCGCTATGGCTTTCGAGATAATTGATGGCTGACTTTCCGAAGACGCTCAGCACGACTTACGCTTGTGAACTGGTACCCGCCATGCTTCGACCGTTTGTCACTGCTTGGGTTTGTATGTGCTGGGGGTTCCCCTCGGCTACTTTGGCTGTTGGCATCATCATGGTTCTGTCACAACTAGTCAACGTGATGACTATAGGACCGTTGCGTATCCTATCGTGGCAGAGACGCCATCGGGTAGATTGAGGTATAAGACCATCACCATCGGCAGGTTCTCATGCGTTATTACCGGCATTGTTAATAACATCATTACGCCGAGAATGATATCCCGAAGTGGCAACTCTTTCATACGGCAGTACTTGGCGAATGCAAAGCTTATTTTAACGCATTTCTTTAGATTGGAATTGGGGAGCTAAAGCTGCCTGGTTCTTCGCTGGAACAAATTTGATTTGCAGTATTTGGTGTTGGTTCCGTCTGCCAGAGACGAAAGACCGTACATTTGGCGAGATTGATTTATTGTTCGACAAAAAAGTTCCAGCTAGGAAATGGAGGACCACTCGAGTCGATCGTAAGTATTTTCTTTGGCAATTCTTACAGATGACTGATGAAGACAACCGCTCATATGTGATCAACAGAATTTGACATATCTAATAAACCAATCAACGCTCGAAGTGATAAAAAGCGGGCCAAGTGTAGCTTCAAGGCATGTTTTAGGAAGATTGTTCATTATTTCATCATTTTATAACAATCTAAAAAATATTCATATTTCACGCTGGTCAATATCCTCTCACAGAAGAATGGCATCTTGTAGTGGCCGAAGTGCATTCGTCGGCAACGGGCCGAGAAGCGGGACTAATATGAAGTTCACACAATGTGGGACAATGTCTACCGTAACAAATTTCCAAGTGCCTGGAAAAAGGTAAAAAATTGTTTGCAACCCCAACCTTATTTAATTTCCAATACTAACATTGGGCTTCTTAATGCCCACTCACTCCGAGGCTTAGTAGTTATGGCCGCAACGCCTGCAACCCATAGGCTAAAATTTTGAAATAGGCGTTTTGGAACCCAGAACGATTGACGAAACCCTGGAGAATCTCCATAAGCACAGATGCGTCGACCCCGAATTACCAGATTTCTCAGTTGCGATTATTATTCATCACATTATTCAATGGAACTGGCAAGTAGAGCGATATTACACCAACCCCCTGTCTCAGTGGAATCCAAAGGAATATGGTCATGGAAGCAGCAAACCGCGAAATTATGTGTCACCTACTCACTATCCAGCTGAGATTCCTCAAATTGCGGATTGGAGGAATAGCGCTTGTGACTGTCTAGATGTGCTCCACTGGAACGCCGTCAGCGACTCGGCCAAGACGGGAGATTTCGAGGGTTCGGTGTTTCTGTATCTACACCTGGCTCGTCTCGTTTTGCTGACTCCGTTCATGGAGCTTAGAACCTTGTTTGAAAGCTTCAAGTCGGGTGAGGCGTCCGCAACACAGTGTTTTGGACATGCTTCGAGACCCAAATGCGAGCAGATAGCATGGTGCTGGTTTGATCGCGACAGGTACAAGTGCCGCCTGGCAGTACTTCATGCGGGTGCCATTTACTGGCATATTCGAAGGTATCCCTCTGATACCATGCTCCAACCTTTCTCAATGTTCATGGCCACCGTGGTCCTGTGGGCCTATGCGCTATGTTGCCGAGCGGCTGCCTCAAAAGGCTCTCCTTTGGCCGTGTCGATACCAGCAGAACACTCCGACGTGTCCAGGCCTATACCAGGGGGCCTGCCAGGTGAAAACGTCGACCCAGACGAGCCTTCCCGTGCGGTGTGCTCCCCTGCTACACCCAGTATCCGCAATGGTCCCCCCTTTGAGAACCGTCCAAGAGAGCAAAGGCGGAGCGCAGAAGACTCCCACAACCTTGCATCTGATGATGCCTTGGAGTCACGCTCTCAGTTGCCCAACTTCATGCATATCGAGCGGCCGATTGATGACGATCTAGTCCAAAATTTCATACAATCGGCCGAAGGAATACAGGTATACATTGAAGGCGTCGGTGACTTGTCTTGTGTCGATTCGATGCGTGTCATCCGAGAAGGCGCACGGATTCTGAAGAGGCGATGTGGGCATTGGGGCACAGCTTTGAAGTTTCTGTGTGTCCTTGAAAGCGCTTCTCGATAATAGTAGAGGTGGGATTCAATCGAGTTTGACAAGTCCTTGGCTATAGAATGCACGCAATTTAAAAGCCGTCTGAATTTCTTTGAATTCTACTAATCGCTGCACACAGACTTGGCAAAAGAACAACCGGTTTTTGACACGATTGAGATTATCCCAAGGTAGACCTATAGTAAAAATATACTCAGGCAAGCATAAAGATGCCCCAAGACGTTATCTAACACGGCTATCATAATTACATATCTTTTCATATTTCACAATGCGCAATTTTTAAAGAAAACGGCGCCAGGTATCAACCAGGGCCCGAACCAGATCATATTCAAGCGTTTTAACGAAGCATCATTCTCAAGATGAAGACTGAAATTGAAAATGAGAATTCTGTGATTGAACGAAAGACTAATGCTAAGTGCTACTTGTAAAACAAATGAAAGGTCCCTGGCTATTGCTCCTAGCTTCAGCCTGGTAAATCGTACAACTCGTTCTTATAAGTCACCAAAGTCCTAACCCAAGCAAGCATGCTTATTCCACTCGGTCAATTCTCGTGACTATACAAGGCCGATCAATGTCCTATGCTCTCCACCCACGGACGGTAGTATCGCGCTTGCTTGAAGGCGAAGAAGAGACACATTCGCCAGGGTTAGGGTCGGAGCTGTAGAATGGCGATGGTCAGTAAATATCTGTAGCCGACAGGGAAATTGAAGAGGATAGAGAGGGGTTCGATGCATGGAACAACTTACACAATCTCCCAGTGGCCCTCTTGCGTGGACTTTCCTCCGTATTGGCAGGCATAAGCTTCGTTGTGCAGGTACTGCTTTACAGTATCCTCGCTGATATCGTTGGGCTTGCCGTCGGTGTTCTGTGAGCAGGCGGCCAGAAATGTTAGCAATGACAAGATTGTTTTCCGGACCGATTCGGAATGGGGAGAGTCTCGAAAACTTGCCTTGACGTAGAACTTCCACTTGTTCTGGTAAGTGTCCATGGCGCACTGCTGACGTTCTTCATTGGACAAGTAGTGTCCCTTCAGTAGAGGTGCCACAGAAGAGAGAATGTCGTACTGGTTCAAGCCCTGGCCGTAATGACCATCACCTTGACCATTGCCGTCGCCCCTAGTAAAGCAACCAGCCTGGGCAGTGGCAGCGGCTGAAATGATAGCGAGAAGAGCGTTGGAGAACTGCATTTTGTTGGCGTTGTTTTAAAGGGTTGATAAAGTAGATATGTATTTGATATTTAGGAAGTTGAAAGATGATGTGCGATTGTTGTGTTAAATGTTGTTTTTGGATGTTGTGAATGATGATAGAGAAAGAAAAGATTTCAGGAGAGAACCTACGGCCTATTTATGTCTGAAAGACTGTCATTATTTCCATTCTCTACTTAGCTATATTGCGTATACCTCGTATACCTCTTTACTTGGATACTAACCTGAGAACTCAAGTTACGTAGCTGTCAAATGCTGATCGGCGTAAAGCTGGTCCTTAGCAGATCGAAAAATCCAACAGCGTCATTTGAGTCTTGCATGATGACCGTTCTGCACGATCTGAAGAAAGGAAGAGGATATGATCGCATCGATTATACTGAATATCTTGGTATCCTTGCCAGATTCCACAAGATCTACAAAGAATTGAAGAGAAAACCCAAGAATAGTATATATAACGGAAGGATTTATGGATATATAGTCGCTGGATTATACGAACTGACGATCAAAACATGTTTTTAGAAAAGGCTACAAGCACTAAAACTACAGGCATCAGATAGGCAATGATGTGTTTGGATATGCTTTATCCGACATACGTAATAGATACATTGTAGGATTTTTAGCTAAAAATATCTCATAATATTGGATATCGATGCTTTTGTAATAGCAACAAAACTTGACCCGCAGAATGATGATAGCCTTTGCCAGTGAAAGACAAGATGAGCACAGAGCCACAACAGCTAGATGCGACTTATATATAAAGCCTCATTTAAAAACTTCAAAGTAGCCTCCCCATCTGCTTCACTTAACCCGAGTTACAAAGCAATTGCAATCAATCTACTCGATATATTCTTTCATCAAATTGAAAACACATCTTCCCAATTTCTCCCAGAAACAAAATTACCGCAAATTCTTCAAAATGCGTTTCAGTCGCTTCATTTACCTACCCGCTCTGCTGAGCATCGGCATTTCGACCGCTTCCCCTACTCCCACTGCGGCGATGCTAGAAGCCAGAGCAACATGGGCCGCCATGGGTCGCAATGATGCCGAATTTGTATATGGCATGGACACTTACAAGAGGAACTATGGGAGAAACAACAATGTTTCGGCGGATGAGTACCGACAAGCAGTAGCCTGGGTCAAGGACACATTGTTTCCCAACATGGATACAACGGGGATCGAGTATAATTACAAGCAGCACCACAACAACCGATACCAGATGCCCGCACAGGACGAGGCCAACCAGGCCTATACTTTACTTGGACTTCAGCCACCGTACTGATGACTGAGCGGTGGGAAGTCGTTAGTACAGAGAGGATCAGGGTTCCGTGGTAGGCGCTCAAGGAAGGTTATAAGAAGTACGCAGTCATTCGTTTGAGGCATTAGGATTTCAGGGGATTGGAATTTAGTTGATAAAAACGTCGCTCGTTGACCTCTTCTACCTAATCCGCTTTTACCGATGGGGCGGAATGACTAGATTGCATGTGACGTCAAATGACCTCAATGTGTTGATACGATGCACAACTCGTATGTGAAGTCTGGATACAAGGCGAAGATTGTATGTGGCGTTGGTTATAACGGGGCCTTTGCCAGGGGTCAATGTCGGTGCCTGACAGGGGTAGTCAAATACTGCCTCCAAACATAATAGATCTCCTCGTGGCTATCACCAGGATTTAAGCCATGTCAAGCTTATAATTTCGTGTAACATGGATTTTAATGTCATCTAAGAGCAAATGACACGGAACTGCAGATCAGTCCAAGTTAAGTCCCGGGACATAGCGCATTATTACTAACAAGGTTCATACGACCAGCGCTGATTCAGGATTGGACAAGCTGCACTAAGTGTCAACGATGATCCATAGTTGGCAAACGCAGTGCATGCCGAGAATATTTGTTTTTACAAGATTTCAGCCGTAAACTATTAATAGTTTGCCTCGACGATCCATATCGCAAAGAAGCCATCGATGCCTACCAGGTTACAAATATAATTTTAACGCGAAGGAAGAATAAACAGAATAGAAGAGCGACGACGTCAGTAGGATTGAGCCATCGATATCTACCAGGCGATAATATGACTTCAACGTCTAAAAAAAAAGGATGAACGAACAAACGGCGACGTCAGTTTCGTCAAACCGAAAGAACAACGATTTGCTGTTCAAGTATAAATGGAGTGTCAATACCGTAGCATTATGCCACCCTTGGAGAACGGTTAATCAATCGACCAAGTCCTACAGCTATCATATAATAGCAAACAATCATCTCACTAGCTATTGTTTTATCTACACACATACGGAATCCAAGTAAACCCAGAACCCTGGATCATCATGAAGTTCCCATGCTCACTACTTCTTCTGTTTGCTCAGGCGCATGGCATGGTAAGTGTGGATAGTAACAAGAAAGCCACAATCATACAATTGACCTAGATAGGCGCTGCAGAAGCGGGACGTTGAGACGCCGTCGCCTGGACTGTTGCTCGACAGGTACACGCAAAGTGGACTCGAATTCCACCAGTGGGTAGAGCGAATGATCGACGAAGGTCACCTCTACCCACCCAGCGTCGCCAGCGGCGATGGCCTCATCTTTCTTCGCGATGAGAACGAGAGCTGGACCGTCAAGCTCAAGAACATAGCGTGCAAGCAAGTCCACGGCAACCGCGACACGCTGACCAAGGCGCAGTCGCACTTCTGCGGTTGGGTGCAGAAGATTGAGCAGATCAAGGCCAAGGAGATGGAGGAGGACGTGACCAACGTGCTGTGCGACGATGGCGTCATCTGCCGGCTAGGCGTCCGCACGGCCTTTGACTTTCTCAAGGTCTTCCCGGACAACGTGCAAGACATTACCAATGCCTGCAACGAGATGTTTGACCAGCTGCACTCGGCATGTCCCGACGGAGGCGGCGTAGCAGACACCGAAGTTATGGACACGCAGGGGAATATTAAGGAGTCAGGCCAGGTTGAGGCTTCATTCTCTCATGATAATGTGGGTGAATGTAGCCCTAGCCAAACGCGTCAATGCCACGAGCACGAATTGTGAGGAAAGCACATGTTTAGAAGGAGCTAGAATAGATGGAATATTGCTTTATCTTTTTTGAAAATAGTGTTCGTCAGGTTCCAGGCTGAAGGGAAGCTGAATCATCTTCCCATATTAATCAGATTCACCGCGTGCAATTACCTAAACTTGCAGGAAATTGTATGGTAGCTGTCTTTGAAACCCGTATCTTAGCAGCTGACGGCATTCCTTTCTTGACGGTTAGAACCTGCTCAAAGCTCTCGTACAGACTCATAGACAAAGTAGAAAATAATCCATAATCTGGTTAAAAGTTGTGTTGTTGCTCGGTCCAATGTCACCATTGGGTCCCGAACCCGAGAGTAACCCACCAAGATGAACTCGAAGGGAACCTAGTCTAAGTGGTGTTCCAAGTTGAAATGCTGCACGATATTATAAGTAGAATATGTCGAAGATTAAACACAAGCCAATGGCATAATATCAAAACGAATTCAACTTATCTCCTCCGAGAAACCAAAATGAAAGCATGCGACAGCTCCCTCGTGCCATGCCAAGCTTCATGGCCGCGTATTGCGGTCAGAAAACAACAAAATATTTGAATGATTATGCGTATAATGTATCAAAATACTCGACCAAATTGTCACATACGACCATAGCTCTTAGAAAACTCGGCATCCCGTCCGCTCTGCCCTAGATAAACTGAGAAGCGCCGGATTAGTACTCAGATCGGTGACGGCTGGGGAATCCCCGGTGTTGTATGTTTTTTAATTTTTGGATGGCATCCCACACTGCATGTTAGGCTGTATGTTTTGTCTTTGACTTATATCCATAATTTTACGGGCACTCTCCGTCAAGGTCAGAGTTGTAGAGTTGTCGGTATCTATCGCATCTGTTGGATTTGCGGGGAGAAATGATATAGTGGAGCGCTCACACTCTAGGCCGTCAATTCCCCAGCCTGTCGTGATATCCAAAACGACGTAATCAAAAACGTACGACATCAAGTAATATCGGAATATCTCCCTATTCGCGACGATGTTTTGAACTTGCACCACACTAATTCAGACTGCCAAGATGTCAAACCCCCAAATCTATACGGTTGGCTGGAATAGCGCCGTCGAAACCGAGCTTGTCGCCGCAGCCGCATTCTCCGACGAGGACTGATTAATACTTCAACCATTGAAAACATGCTATACTTCCTCACAAGGCAGTTATCGTAGCCTCCAACCCCTTGAACTTAAGGCTCGGCATTGAAACATGGTAATCATGAACAAATGCCACATCGCTCGCCTCAGTCTTCCACAATCTCATATCAAAGCCCTGAACCAGCGCTGCAGTCACCAGATACATCTCGGCACGAGCCAGCTCGATGCCAAGGCACTTTCTGCTGCCTTTGCCAAATGACATCTGGTATTTATGGAGCTTGCGGCCCTCTTCACCGAGCCAGCGTTCCGGATCGAAGGCGAATGGGTCCGGGAAAACAGTCGGTGCGGTATGGGCGCTTAAGGTAGTTGTGCTCATGGGAGTACCGGCGGGAATCCTGAAGGACTTTCCGATGTTCGAAGAGTGAGCTGCATAAGATGTAGGAGTGTATATAAGTGTTTCTCGAGCGATACGTGCTGTTCTGGCCGTGACACCGAAGGAGAGACGGTGAGCTTCCTCGATGACGGCGGTGAGATATGGCAGTCGCTCAAGTTGGGTCCACGACGCTGACCGTGTGACGGTGTTGAGTTCTTCCCGCAGCTTGCTCATGATATGTGCATTGGCCAGCAGGTGGTAGAATATCATGTTGAGGGACTTGGCTGGTGATTCAGTTCCCGCGAGAACGAGAAGTGCACCTTCTTGCTCAAGCCGGAGTAAAGCCTTCTCTGGTGAGGGCAAAATAGGATTGTCGAGCACAGAATAATATACAGATTTTGCAATCGACGAATCATTAGAGGCCCGAGAAGCCTTAGCTTTGATGATGCCTACTAGTTCGGCTCGGACTCGCTGCGGGTTTTGTATTAGAACACCATGCCAATAAGTTTCAGGGCAACGCATACATCAAATAGGTCTAGCATATCAAGCAATCCAGGTGGCATGATAGACCTGCTGACGGATTTCGGGAGAGATTCTAGGAAGTCGGGAATGAACGGGAAGTGCTTGTTGAGATTAATTCCAGTCATGAGCTGGTAGCTGTTATGGCGTAAAGTGGCGGCTTTCTGTTCATCCGAAAGGACGTCTGTTCTCTGAGAGAACAAGAAGTTGTTGACAACACTAGCCTCTGTTAGGATCAATATTCGTCCAAATTCGAAGGGATCTTACTCATTAGAGAAGGCGAAGAAGACATCCGAAAGATTGACTGGCGTCTGTTCGGAGGCATGTTTCAAAAGTGATTGACAAAGCTGTTGGACTTTCTCGGTAATTGTCGGCTCAAGCAAGACCACATTGCGTTTGCTGAAGAATGGAGACAGGGCTTCACGTCGTCTGCGATGGACTTCAAGACTGGGAGTAGTGCCAACGCCACCGGGAACCCGCAAAGTCCTCAGTTGGTACTCATACTTGTCTCTCGGGGACGAAGAAGGGGCATAAATGGTGTCGAGGAATCCAACATCAGAGATGTGAATCTCGTCCGGTGTGACCCGGATGATTGGTCCTGCCGGGTAGATCAGTGACGCTGCGCTGTGGACCATCCGTGTGCACTTATTGGCTGACCGTATTGTTTGTGCAGCTCCTGGATTTTGAAGACATATTGGCCAGATTGAATGGCGTCGAAATAGAATTCATACCACCAGGTGAGAGCCGCAAGTTTCGGGCCAGGAATATGAGCCAAGGGGTGAAGGAACAAACGTCGTATGGCACCTCCGATCGTCAGCAGAGCGGCCAAAAGCACTGTCGTCAGAAAGATTTGAAGGACAGCCATGGCAAGTTCTACGCCACACGAATGGGATAGGAGACAAGACGAGAAGGTAAGAAGAAGCGGAGTAGATGTTGACGATGAAAGTCAAAGTTGGGAGGCGCGGGCGAGACGGGGCTATTGGTTGTTTGTATGCAAGCAATGTACCTAGTACAAGGATTACTATACAGGGTATAAGGATTACTTATACATATAGCCGAATAATCCTCCCACTAGGTACATTTCTTGCATACAAACAACCAACATGCACAGGAGGCACAGCAGCGCGGTAGGATATGGCACTCCAGCAAGCTTGAATATGTGCCTCGCCTCAGTCGACGTTATGTTACCCGCAAACCCACAACACAGGACCAAAAGCCGAACGCCGCTTGCGCCTCAGACCTACATATACTTTTGGCTTTCACGCCTTGATGCCATGTACGTGAACATAAATCTAATCGGGATATCCTAGTTAGGTAGTTGCTGTGTTATTTCCAGATGAACTCTAAGATAGAAAGGCTTGAGCCTGGGGGCTGCTGCACATCTTTAAGAACAAACTTTGCGTCAGCCTGTTGGAATAGAGCCTTCCATTCGTCCAGATCGCGCTCCTTTGCATTTCCAATTTCCAGCATCGTGAGGTCCATAGCCATGATGATGAGAAACACGGGCCATTAGTGACAATTGTTTAATGCTGCTGGATGTTTTCCACTTACCTCAGTTTACGCTCAGCAGCATTGGGAATCACGCAAGGAGGTGGCATCACAAAGTCCATCACCAGGACCCGGGAGCCCGACTTGAGCGCCGGCACTAAAGCCTTCAGGATCTTGATGCAATGCTTATCTGGCCAGTTGTGAAGAATCCGCCGATAGATGTACACACTGGCCCCTTTGACTGGTTGCTCCTCAAAAAAGTCATATGGCATGAAGCGGACATTGAGCCCAACCTGCTTCTGTGAGTTTGCAACAACTCCGGGTAGCTCTTGGACAACTAGGTTCAGGTCTGGGAACTTGCGTGCTATGGCGAAAGCCGTATCGCCATGAGATCCTCCGACATCAACGACAGTGCCACAACCATGTGAGGCCCAAGAATAATGATCGGCCAGGTGGTCCAGGGAATACCCAGGGCCGGTGGTGAAGAAGCTCATTGCGCCTCCGAAACGGCGTGCTCGAGCCGGATCCTTTGAGAGCGCATTGTAAAAAACTTCTTTCGTCCCGTTGGCCACGTTGAACCCCTAAGACTTCAGCTCAACATGGACTCATGAGTCATGACTGATCAAGGGGTGTATCCACCTACCGTCTGATCCGGTTCGTCCGCCGACGGCCATTGTTTCAAGGCGTCTACCACCTTTTGAGCGGATGGCCACATGTCATCCACGTTGGAACCGACCCAGTCGGCCATTGCCCCATCCTCGGCAATCTGCCTCGAAGCTGCAGAGTGCACAATGGTACCGGGCTGTGGCTCCTGGAAAATCCGAAAAGCAATTCCGAATCGAAGGATGCGGCAGACAGCGTCGCAGTTGACACCGATCGATGCTGCCAGTTCTTTGTAAGTGATTCCTCCCAAGATGGGGACATTCTTGGCGACATCAAAATGATAAATGAATTTCAGATAGAGTAGTTAGTTGATTGTGCTGTCTGGCGTCAATACTACTCGTTTCCATAATTGTTAAACCAATGCGCGCACCTCATGGTTGAAAAGCAGATTTCGCGGACCTTGAAGAAGATCATTGAGCTCTCGTGTTGCTGCAAGGACCTGGGCACGCGATGCCTCGATCTCAGGTGGGAGGTCCAAGTTGTTGGGACCATCTGCGTCAAAGCTGGGCTGCGGCAGGTTGTTCTTTGAGAGATATTCGTCAACTAGACGAGAGTGGGTAGCTATAGCTTCTGACAGCTGGGCAATTCTACTTTGTGAGGATGACATGGTGTGCTATTGAGTTTTGCAGTGTTTTGTCTAAGAGGGTTGTTGTCTCTGGAAAATCTGTCCCAAGCAGGGTCCCTTGTGTAGGTGTTTTACTAGTAGATGAGATCTGACCGAAGCGCGCGTCCTGTTGGTAATTCTGGTTCTCACAGTGCTGCATGGTACCCAATCACACCTCACTGATGTCTGGCATCTGCTTTGGCGTCGGAGACTGCATAGTCTGGTCATGGTAGCTCGGTCATGGGACTACATATCCGAGGAATATTTCCAATGCATACGGACATGAATTGAAGTAATAGCACCTATTCAGCTATCTCCCTACTAATGGGAGTGTTGATCTATTCGTCGGCATATTCTCGTCTTCAGCTGAAGCTTGCGGGGCGCTAAGCGCTGGAGTCGGGGTCGAACCCAGCAAGCACATCGCGCGCGGCGTCTTGGGCCCCCCCACACAGCGCCCCAATAAATCGGTCATCTTTAGGTACATGGGTATCTGAAAGAGTGCCAACGAGCGAATCTCGAACCACTCCGACCTTCTGCGTGGCGACGCGGGTTGGCTCCGCCTTGAATGCTCTCCATGCACCGAGCCGGGCTCACAAGTTCTACAGTGACCTGTAGCATCGCCAAGTCTAGCGGTTGGTGAACAGGGGTGATGTTTGTGCTTGCGTTACATAATATGTCATGTAGGTATGCAGTTGGTTGCGTTTTGAATCGTCTCTCCGACGTTGCAAAGAGCCATGAAAGCCACGGCATGATGGCTAAGGCTCAACAACTACGGCATGTAAAATAATACTTTAATCAAACCTGGAGCACATTCTCCTGCATTCAGGGTTCGGGAGGCCATCCGTCTCGATGGACTATGAAGAGCCTCCCTTGTCGGGCATCTTCGCGACTTAACACATCGTGTTTGGCTTGCTTGCTTCATTTTAGCAATAAATTTCATTTAATAATCACAACAGTCTAAATTTAAATTTCAAATTTTCCAGCTTTTACAGACACATTGCGAGAATACTGTCTATATAACACACACGCCCATACTACATCATTATCTTCACTATTCCCAAAATCTGCGCGTCTTCCACGATCCATTTACGGCCGCTCGCCAATTTCTGCTCGAGATCTTGGCCATTTTTTCAGATGTTAGTGCTTGCTTTGCCATTGACGGCGCTTCGCTGACTTGGTCTTCGCTCGGAAGTCCTATCGTTAGCATAACCAGAGCCAAAGCCTGGGTCGCCTGACTTCCCTCCGACATGTCCTGGCCGAATACTTGCCGTTCAGGTACAAATCGACCTGCCATGGCGTCTTCAATTGGAACATTCCCTCCCTTGGCCCACCAAAGGGCATTGTCGTTGTACATTTGGCGGATTGACTGCTCCGCTCGTGGATCGAGTGACGTCAAGTCAGCTCCGTGCCGGACCAGACAGAAGACGACCGGCCAAATACAGTTCACGAGAGCGTAGTCCAGAAGTGTCATCTCGACCACTTCCTTGACCCTTCCACTGGTGAGCTTGACCTTGCTTATGCTGCTTGAACCAGCCCAGGCGTAATCAAGAGGTGTCATCTCGACTTCTTCCTGGACTCTCTTCCGGACGATATTGACTTTGTTTCTGCTGTTGATCAGATCTGAACCAGCCCAGGAAAGTAACAAGTCCAGATGCGACATGGCCTCTGTGTACGAAGAGTCCCCTTTAGGACAAGGATTTCTGATACCCTTGCGCTTTTTGCACCGTTTGCATAATTTGCGATATGGGTGTTCGTGATTAGTTACCAGGCAGTGCTCGGCCATTCGCCAGAACTCAATTTCTTGGAAAATAAATTCGGGCAAAATCCTGCATCCGTTTGCAAGCATATATGTCATGAGTTTGCTCGAATGAATGGAGTGTTGAAGCACCTGAGACATAATAAAGTCACAGCCTTCGCGATACTTTTGTTCAACGTCTGCCTCCTCGAGGGTGAGTGCATTGCAGATGGAAGTGGTGAATTCTGCGTGGAGTGCCATGGTAAACTCAACATATCCAAAATTGTGGGAATACACTTCAGGTCTCCGTAATTGCGATCCGGCATAAACCTCGAATACTGGTTGAGCGAGATTTGGCAGACTCTCAAGCGTGTGCAAACCTTGGAGAACTTGTTGTCGTAGAAGAAAAATTGCGCTTTGTGGATAGCCCGCTTGTATCGAGTATTTTATCGGGTCGAAAGCTAGCTTTGGCCTACCAGGATATTCCGGGTCAAGATACCTACCGGTCTTGCTTTCAATATCCAGACCTCTGTTGATAAGGTACTCAAGTATCTTGGTGTCTCGATCCTTGCCTTTTGTGATTGCAGTCTTAAGCAGCCGATTTCTTTCCGCCTCCGGTGCGCTTCCAATATCCATACCGCTGTTGATAAGCATCTCCAGTAGCTTGGGGTCTTCATCATCGCCTCCTATGACTGCATACTCAAGCAGCTGGTATCTTCTCGCCTCTGTTGCATATGACTCCGGCGCTCGTTCTAGCAGAAGACTGACTAATTCCGGGTTGTCCTTCCAAATACTTCTACACAGGTGTTCGTGATCCACGTAATGACCTGCTTCTAGGAGAACGTGCACGATATCTTTGCTTATGGGGAACTCATCCAGAGCGGACAGAAGGGGGCATATTAACCCTTCCCAGTGTTTGTTGACTTCCTCTACTGTTGCAGTAGATTTTAGGATTTTAACGCCCCGGTCCAAAAGCAATTGGACTGCTGCTTTGTTGTGGTGATGGATTGCCTTGACAAGTAAGGAGGGTTCGACGCTGGAGATGATTGTCTCTTCCTCGAGGCACTGAGGATAATTCGTCACATGCAGATCCAGTATCCACTCGAGAATATCTTTGTCAAAAGTTCTCTCTATTGCCATCTCTAGTGTTGTTAGAGGCTTCGCATCCCAACTCCTGTATCTCCACAGGTCCTCCAAGGGCTGAATCACGATCCATAACTTTGCAGATCGTACGTGAACAAAATCTTTACCCAAAGCTAGCATACAATGCTTACAGCTACTCACGAAAGCTGCAACATCTTCAGGTTCCTCGATATATTGGACAATGTCGTGAAGAAGCTCGGTCGGCAGGCGCAAAAAGGGCGCCGTTGCTGTCATCGCGCTTGCTTGATCCGTGGCCTTGGTGGTGTTCATTTGATATTGTTCGTTTTAGGAGTTTTGATTGATGTATTTCTGCAAAACTTCTCTGTGGCTCATCAGACCAATGTCCAAAATATATAGCCGGCAACCACTGCCATTGCTAAATAATCATGGACCTTGTTCGTGACAAAACTCTTGTTTGCATTGATAACAATGTTCTTGTTCTCAGCGCTCGTCTTTGTTCCGGACTCTCTTGTTAGGTAACAAGGCACCACACTAGGTACTAGTACCTAATTTCCCCCGCCCTCTTTCATACATCACTTTTGCGACGTTTGCCACAATTCAGATTGAGAGGATCACCAACGCCTGATCATCATCATCAGTCTCGTGGCCTGTAGCTAGATTACCTAATCGTTTCCATCAAACCTTCGTTTTCCGTTGTTTCCGTAAAGTCACTGCTACTTACCATCAAGGCACTGGCCCTACATCTCTTGTGTTTTTTTAACCATTTAAACGGTTTGTCATTTGTATAATGCATAATGCATATATGGATATAGTAAGTAGAAATCGATCTTTTGTGCTTAATAGGGAAGAAATGAAAAAAAATTGTCACAACGCAGACCAATATATGGGAGTGGATAATAATGATGATGTTCCACAGGGACCTACAAAAAAGGTAGCTAGAACTGGAATTTATCATTATAATGAAACGTTCTTTGTTTCCAAAGAGCTCCACATAGACGCCTTGATAGAGGTAAGACGACAAACAAAGTTTTTATCACTGTCAATTGGCGGATTGCAGGTTTCCTATGCTTCGAAATCGCTTGTCAGTTTCCATCTCGACCGTTTGTGGTGCAGGACTTTGAACCTGTTGTCGCCAGTGCCAAGAAAGAGGCACCAGGGGAACAAGAATCCTGTGAAATCACAGTACACGATTTCCTGGCTGAGCAGCCCGTCCGCGATGCCGACATGTACTTCTTCCACCGAACCCTGCACAATTGATTTGATGCGTACTCCATTAAAATCCTCCGCAATTGGATTCCAGCTTTGAGACAAGGAGCCACGATCGCCTCCAACCACAATTATTTTTATCTCAGCTGGGATTGATGAGAAATGTCTCGTATAAAAGTCCAGCACGTCTTCGAGTGCTTATGAATTTGCGTGTAAAGGTCCATGGGCTTGGCCATGGCTGAGCTCCAGGACTCCCATGAGCGTGAGCCTGAGGACGGGGAGAAACTTTTCCTTTTTCTATTTTTTTTTCTTGGGGGTTTGGGAAGGGGGGGGGGGGGGGGGAAGAAGAAGGAA
>NW_006917091.1:2286327-2520305 GCF_000516985.1 Pestalotiopsis fici W106-1 | reverse complement strand
AGAGAAAGAAAGGAAGAAAAAAAGAATCCGATTCTCGGTTTACCTTCATAGAGGGCAAACAACCTGTTGTGGCTAATTTGTTATTGATCCCAGAGTCGAAGGGAACCTGAACAATTATCCATGAGCAACCATGCTCGGCCCGACTATGGCAGTCTCTTCAACCCAGCGAGACGAGTTTGGCTTAGAATTAATTTATGAATATTTCAGAATGCAAATGTCGCGGTTTAAAGTGCAGTTATTGCCTGTGACAATTGGTTAATTCTGCGTTGTGATGAGGTTATTACGGGCTATTGGATTTCGCAGCATTTTTCGACGAAAATGAATTCTCTTGAATCATCTGATATATTATACGGTCCCTTGTATATCCTGCTGATCCTTGAGATATGGTCAAACTGTGCGGTTGCTACTGGTTTATGTTCCCACTGGACAATGTCAGCCCCATTAACACCACCTCGACATATTTTCAATAGAAACCTGACTTGGTCATGTTGAATACCTATGAAGTATGTAGCTTATAAGGCTTCATGTTTAGATACCCAGAGAGCTTGCTTCAAAGAGTTGCATCGGAAAAGGACATCGGCCAAGCACGTGGACAGTTGGTAGCACCGGGGTATTGACTTTTATGCCGTGCGCCACGACTTTGCGACGTTGGGAAAATCATAAAAGACATAATATTGTTAATAAACTTTGTGGTAATTACAATACTTAAATTATGTGTGTTATGTATTCCACAGCATGATTTTCGTCTGCCTTGGCGCATGCTACTGGTGCAGCCTAGACCAGTTATGCGGCTGGCATATGCTGACTTGGAGACGCGAATGCTTCTGATGCGCGTATTGTGGAAAGTGGGAATGAGTGAGAAATGACCAAATGTTTCATTCCCCAGTCTCTGTCAGTGCAAGGAATGTCCTTCCCGGTGCCATCTTGCTTGGGACATCATAAAGCTTAAAAGATCTGAGACATCAAATACCAAATGTCAGGCGCGTGCAATGAAGACTTGAGACATGCCTAGCGCGTTGTCTCTGTAATCTCAATACAAAGTCTAAATTCTTGTATCTCAAGAGACTTGGAGTAACTGGAATGATGCTTGATGCCTTTTAAATCAGCAATATTTCCCGTGCGAACGCAAATCTTTCGCACCTTTGGCGAGCAATCCAACTTTTTTTTTTTCACTCGTTTGCTCCATGTAGCTTTGGAGAAGCTATCATAGACAGGATGAAGGCTCCTGTGTTGTCATTCATTTCGTATTCAGTCGTTCTCTTGGCACCTTTGGCAGATGCGAGGCAATGCTCAAGAAAGAAGCTGAGTAAGTCTGTCTTGAACGAGTGAGGGTGTCATAAAGCAAAGCGACTGACGATTATACAGCATATCTTGCCAGTTCGAGTCCTGTCATTGAGTCAACGAGGGTCCCATATCCAGTTATTTCTGGTAGTCTAACAGAGGCGACTGCCTCTACCAGCGATGGTGCGATCATTTCTGCAACTTTGACGGATTCGTCAACCTCCACTTCATCATCTATACTTTCCTCATCTTCTTCAATTATTTCTGCTGCTTTGACAGATCTATCAACCTCGAGTTCGTCATCCATACTTTCATTATCTTCTCTTTTGTCACCTTCTTTACCTTCTCTTTCATTGACGAGTGTTTCCAACACCGAATCTCCTACATTTATAACTCTTTCAACATCGTCCCCGAGCAGTTCTGTGCTCTTACCAACAGAAGTAACAGTCACTCCTTCTTTGAGCTCATTGATCAGTCCGATCTTGGATTCGACAAGCAGCCTGACTCTTTCGCCTACGAGTTCGTCAAGCTCATCCTCAAGTTTGTCGATTAATCCCACGTTGGAGTCCACCTCCATCATCAGCAGCAGCAGCACAAGCGGCACAGCAGTCTTACCAATCAGCACCACCGTTACGCCTTCTTCCAGCTCTTCAAGCCTGACGACACTGCTCTCAAGCACCACTGTTACATTGTCATCGACCACCAGCGTATCGGTCTCGACTTCCACTTCAACCGTCGTGCCTTCGAGCTCTACTTTGCCTCCTGGAGCTGTGGTGACTGACCAGGCCTTCATTGATACCGTAATTCGTCATCACAATGTTCATCGCACGAACCATTCAGGTATTTGCTCCCGCACCAATGCGCCTTGTAGTTCAAAATACTAACCAAGCGAAGCCGTTGACATGACCTGGAGCCCAACTCTGGCGGAAACGGCCCGCAAAATTGCGTCGAGCTGCATTTATGGCCACGATACCTCTGTTGATGGTGGCGGCTACGGGCAGAACATTGGCGCCGGCTTCCTCTCTACTGCCATGGGCCAGTTCATCACCGAGGGCCTCTACAATAGCGAGGTTAACAACTATGTCTATTATGGTGGGGAACCCAACCTCAACACCCTGTCGCAATGGGGTCACTTTTCTCAAATTGTCTGGAAGAGCTCGATCACGGTTGGCTGTTATACTAGCGATTGTTCAGCGACTGGACTATCCAATGCTCCTGGAATTCCTCCATATTTCACCGTTTGCAACTATGGACCTGCAGGTACGTGAGATATGTGATGACTCCCAATGAAGAGATTGAGATGGCTGTGCTAATGCCGCATTTAGGCAACGTTATCGGGGGTTTCGGGGCCAACGTCGGGCCCAGCATTGGCCTGGCAACTGTCGATGCCAGCTATGGGTGCCCCAGTCGGGCCAATTGTGTTTAATGCATAATTTCTTTTAATGGCTATCAACAGGAGCCAGGAGTTCCGTATATTGTCAACAGCATCTACTTAATTCATGGATCTTCTCAATACAACATTTTTAATCGCTGATCTGTCATATGCCATCATGGCGACCGTGGAGCTAGAGTATCATGCATCATGTCGACTGACTCGCGCTGCATGAGGTCATGATGGCTGAGTATAAGAATGGACCCGTCGGCCTCGGGATTTATAGACTGTTCTCGGTTGGCAAACCCCTGTCCGTTCTCCCCACAGCCAAGAACATGACAACAGCATGAATGTCGGGTTCACAGGGGTCTTTACTCTTGCCTAGACATCACCCAGGAGGTATTTTATTCATTGAAATACTGATACCTTTCATTTGAATGGACAAAGGGAAACGGCAAGTGTTTTCCGTGTACTCGGCAATCGCTTGGAGAAGCTGAGGGGTAGTGCTCCATCGCCCCCGGCGGCCTCGGTCCCGCAATGCTATGTGCTATGGAATCGTGTTTGCAGCTGCATATGTAGGCCACCGTAGCATCAGACGTGAACCCCTCTCTCAGCAACATGCATCAGTCGAGGTCCCGCGGTCCAATTACAGCACCATGGACGCAGTGGAATGGGTGGCGAGCTGAGTAACAAGAGGAGCAGGAGGTATACACGAACTGACGCATGCCGACGCTGTGATTCCTTGGTCGTTGCCGAGACGAAATGCGATCGACCATGCGTGAATGAAAGTTATATTAGAGTCATCACACCCCGGCAGTACAGGAATCGACTTTGGTTGAAGAATAATCTCGAGCTTGTCAATTTCTTGTGATCTAAGCAACGATTTTGTAACACTTTTCATTATAGATAGACCGAGCACAATGTCTACATCAACATCATCTGCTGGAAAGAAGTTCAACACTGAGTTGACCGACTACTCAGTCGCTCACGAGGATAAGTCTGGCCCATATGCTGAGAATCTCGAGGTTGATGCGCTAGTTGTCGGCGCTGGCTTTGGTGAGTACTGGAAAAGCGAAATTTGTAGGGGAGATACTGTGGACCAAAAGCTGACTGTGAACTTAAAACAGCTGGAATCTTTAGTGAGTAACACGACAAGATACTCTATACTCGTATTGACGTTTAATGTTCCAGTGCTAAAGACTCTTCGCGATCGCGGCAACAAGACCGTCATCTTCGAAGCTGGAAACGATCTCGGCGGTACTTGGCGATGGAACTGCTACCCTGGAGCTGGGGTGGACTCGGAGGTTCCGGAATACGAGTTCTCCTGGCCAGAAGTCTGGAAGACGTGGAATTGGACATCCAACTACCCAAACTACCAGGATCTCCGAGCTTACTTTGATCACGTTGATAAGGTGATTGGTGTCAAGAAAGACTGCGCCTTCAACACGGTCGTGATTGGAGCCAATTTCGACACGGCTACTGGCAAATGGTCTGTGCGGACTGCAGATGGCAGAGTCACCAAGGCGAAATTCCTTATTCTTGGGACTGGGTTTGTAAGTTTTAGACATGACCACTCGCCAGATGGCAACTTACTGGTAGACAGGCCGCCAGACGCTATATCCCGGACTGGCCGGGTATGGACAAATTCAAGGGCGTCATCCATCACTCGTCGTTTTGGCCAGACGAGGAAGTGGACGTGGCAAACAAACGCTGCGCCATCATCGGCACGGGTGCTTCAGGTGTGCAGATCATGCAAGCCTGGGGACCAAAAGCAGGTCAAGTCAAAGTCTTTCAACGTACGCCCAACCTCGCCGTTCCCATGCGGAAAAGGCCACTAGCCACTGAGGACCAGGAACGGAACAAGGAGCTGTATCCCCACCTCTTCAAGTTGCGGGAAACGAGCTTTGCCGGATTTCCCTACGATTGGTATGAAAAGAACACCCTCGACGACACTCCAGAAGAAAGGGAAAGATTCTACGAGAGTGTCTGGAAGGATGGTGGGTTCAGGTACTGGGTAGCAGTGTACAAGGACAATCTCTTCAACGCCGAAGCCAATCAGGAGTCCTACAATTTTTGGGCGCGAAAGACGCGCGCACGTATCGAGGACCCAAGAAAAAGGGACATTCTTGCCCCAGAGAAGATGCCACATTTCTTTGGCATCAAGCGGCCATGCCTCGAGTACAACTACTATGAGCAGTTCAACCGACCCACTGTGGACGTTGTCGACATCAAGGACAATGCCATCAAGGATTTTACCGAGACGGGAATCACCTTGGCTGATGGAACGCACCATGAGTTTGATGTAATTGCTGTTGCGACAGGATTTGTAGGTTATCTCGTATTCCTCACTAGGAGATCTGGCGCTAATATTTATTGCAGGATGTCGTCACTGGAGGTAAGATGAATGACAAGTTAGATGAATGATAACTTGCCATGGGACAGTACTGACCATTTAATTATAGTCATGACACAGCTTGGCCTGGAGAGCATCCACGACACCAAGCTGGAAGAAGAATGGATCACGGGAGCAAACACCTACCTCGGCACGAGCGTGAGCGGCTATCCCAACATGTTCCACATTTACGGCCCGCACGGCCCAACTCTTCTCAGCAACGGACCGTCCAGCGTCGAGATCCAAGGCAGATGGATTGCCGATCTAGTCGACAAGGTGAACCGGCAGGACATCAAGTATGTCAACCCCAAACGCGAAGCCGCCGAGGAATGGAAGAAGCACATCTTGGATTTGAACAACAAGTCCTTGTTCCCCACGACTAGATCCACGTACATGGGTGGTAGCATCCCAGGCAAGATTTATGAGCCCGTTTGCTACACGGGCGGTATTCCGAGGTACAAGAAGGAGATTAGAGAGGCCTTGGACAACATGACTGGTTTTGAAATTGTAGCGAATTGAGGGCAGCCATAGAAAGGCAGGACGAGGGCCCAGGAACTCGGGATGTTTGCGAAATACTGATTTCTAATCTTTTTCATCGTTCTCGCTCGTGATGGATCTAGGTCAACTAGTAAAACTCTCAGTATGCCTCACAGAATCCTCAAGAAGCTTGTGATGGGCCACTTGACTAGATGTTAATAATAGTTGCTGCTATGCAAACACATAACGGTACCTCACGTGACTGACACTGCAAGTTTTAGTAGCACGCACCCTTTCGTCTTTGCCGAAGCGTCAATATCAATCTATGATCAGTTCCGAGTCAAGCGTGGAAGTCTTCCATAATACCTACCTACACGGCTGGTGGGATAATTGAGCGGTCGATGTGACTTTAGGCTCTGAGACTGCCTAAGCGCGGCAAACAATTGACGTGACACAAGAATAAGCGGCAAGCCGCGCTGTCAAACAGACACCTTTAATCTATTTGCGGAAATTCCGATCCGAACAAAGGCTGATTGTCCCAAAATCTCAAAGCATTATTTCCTCTGCATGCAGCTCGGGCCGTGACAGTGCTGATGATTTGCACCTGTCCTCACCCCTCGTTCATTTAATCTTCATTTTTCACTCAAGACATGCTTGGAACGTGTTGCTTATTGAGAAAATGACGGGACGATCCGCAAAGTGGCATTCTCGGACATTTCTGCGGAGCGACTTGATTCGTTGCAATGCAAAATATGACTGCGGGAGCATCGGGTGGCAAGCCCTCTACCGACTGTGTATTCTGACTTATCCTCTAGACCCTTAGTCGTGGTTTTACATTTTTAAACGGCGTAAGGACAGCCATTGATATCGCTAGTCCGCTTGGTTGTGCTGCTCTAAAGGCGGTAGTTTGCTTTAGCGCTGAGCTTCTCAGAATGATTCATAGTGGGAATGTGGGACGACCCCTGTAGTTTGAATACTATACTACTCGTACATCTCTGTCCATTATGTGCCTATATAGAGCGTGTATTGTCGGTAATCCAGAACCGCATTCATTCATCAATCAATCAAACAATCATTAAACAACGCATATCCATATTTTCATGCTATCGCAAGCCGTCATCGACACAGTACTCAACTCAACAAACAACATGGAAGGTGATAAACAGATAGTCTTCTACGACATCGCCTCGGGTCCACCAAGGACATGTTATGCGCCTAATCCCTGGAAGACCAGGTAAGACACCACTTTGAAGCGGAAGGCTTCCATTGGCTGATTTTGTGGAAAAGATATGCTTTAAACTTCAAGGGCGTCGACTACCGCACCGCCTGGGTTGAGTACCCCGAAGTCACCCGTACCCGGATGGAGCTCGGCGTTCCACCATGTCGTTATCACGCCGACGGCTCGCCATTCTACACATTGCCCGTGCTACGGGATCCATCCACGGGAGCGCTAGTGGGAGATACCTTTGACATTGCCGTCTATCTCGACAAGCAATATCCCGACAGGCCTACCTTGATCCCACCACGGTCCATTGCCGTGTTCAAGGCCTTTAACAAGCAAATGGACGCCCTCTTTACTTCGACGGTGCTTCTTTGGTGTCAGGGCATTCCGCTGAATCCAGAAACAGCCGAGGAGTCCAAGGCCGAGTTCGTCAGGAGAACAAATGGTACTCCGTACGAAGAGATTACCGTCAAGGGCGAGGCCAGGAGACAACTGCTCGAACAGTCCAAGGAAAAGCTGGCTGAGCTCGCAGAGCTCTTTCAGCACCCTGAGGAGCCATTCATGGAAGGTGCCACGGCTACGTATGCCGATTTCATCATTGGGGGCTGGTTGACGACCATGTCGATTACTCTGCCAGAGGGTGACTGGACTGAGATCAAGAGCTGGCACGATGGAAGATGGGCCAGGCTTTATGCAGGTTTACGGAGATATGCGGACGTCAAATAAGTTTTATGGTAGCAGCGGTTCGACACAGCAAGGGTCGGTTGGCAATGAGATGCCACATGACCTTCGAACCAGTCTTGGTCAAGTCTTGCAAATGCAGGCGAAAGCCTCATCTAGCCTAGCTAAGTTGACGAAAAATAGACTGGCAATGCTCTTGAAATTACAGATTAATACATTTACGAATAACTATTTTACAATTAAAGAAAAGAGCCGCCGTCGTACATTGCAACTATTGGGCCGTGCAAGCAATGTCATCGATGTATCCATAGTTAAAGGTGGGACTGACGTCAGTGAAAACAATCCGGACTGTGTCAGAACCTGTTCCCGTGAAAGAGAATGACGCCGCGTTCCAAGTACGGTAGTTGGTTGTAGTGAGAGTATAAGTGCTGACTAGCGTGCCATCGACGTAAACGGTGATTGTAGTCAAGGGAGTATACAGTAGCATATACCACTGGAAACTGCAACCGTAGGTGACTCCGGCAGTATCACTAAAGGTTTGCTGAATAAACGGGATAATTCCTGCTCGGAAAGCAGTGGCCTGCAAAGAGTATGTTCCTGAGTATGGTTTGTTTGCCGTGACGCCTGCAAAACTTGAGGTCCATGGTGACAGGACCCCGCTTTCGAAACCGCCATTGACAATGACATTGGTTTGAACCGCAAACGTGGCTGTTGCCGTAGTGGATGTTGTGGAGGTGACGCCTGTTGTCGATGTGGAAGTCAGGGTGGTCTCAACCTCGCTGGTCACCGTGACAATGCTCGTTACGGTCAAATCAACCTCGGCAGTGGCGGTTGTAGTGATGGTTTCCGTGCTGGTGATTGTCTCTACGACCGTAGATGTGGTCGTGGTGCTCGAGGTCTCCTCGGCAGTAACGGAAATAGCTGGTTTTACACAGTTAGTATTTAGTACTACCAAATGGTTCAGATGCCACTATCCATACCAGTTGAGGCAACCTCGTTGTCCGTCGTGGTTGAGGTACTTGTCACTGTCGTCAATGTTGTAGTAGTCTGCGTTGTGGTAGCCGTCGCACCGATTGTAATGGTAGCCTCAACCGCCTGAGTGATGGTCGCAGTATAGGTCTCCACTACGGTTTCTGTCTCTTGGGCCACGGTGGTGCTCTCGATTACGGTACTGATCAGAGTTGCAGCAGTACCGACCGTTGTCACAGACACGTCATACACAGTAGTGTAGGCGGTGGTGTAAAAGGTCTCGGCTGATGAGGTCGTATAGTTGGCGGTCGAGTTTGTTGTTGGTACAATACACTGGCAGGCGTTGTGCAAGTGGGTTTCGCCAAAGGCAGCCAGCCACAGGTCTTTCTTTGATGACGCATCGGCTGTAGCGGAGGCCAGTGCTCTCTTCTGATTCACAGTAACGGTGGTGGTTACAGGCACAGTTACAACTTCAGCAATAGTTGTTACTGATACAAGTGTCAGATATCAGTTATATAGCCACGTACACAAAAGAACATACCGTATACTGTAGTGTATGCCGTCTCGACATCGGTAACAGTCGTGGTGGTGGTCTCGCTAGCAACGTTTGTCGAGGTTACCTCGGTGCCCACAGTTGAAGTTGCTGGCACCGTCGTGGGAATTGTCGTAAAGTCTGTTTGAGTTTCGACCTCAGTAAGAGTGTCGACAGTGACCTGGAAGACATCGCGCAGTTAGTAAAGAAACATCCTCATCAAGACCATTACCCCTCCTAGCCATAAGGACATGACAAGAATAAGATGGATATCTGGCTGTATATAGAGACCCTTGTTGACTGTACTTGGAAACAGGCGCAATACATACATAGACGGTAGCGGTCGTCGTGTAGCTGGTTTCTGTCGTGGTAACGACGCTGGTGATTGAGCTAGTCGCAGTCTCCTCGACAGTCTCGGTCGTGACGGTAGTGAAGCTAGTCTCGGTGGCATCAGTCGTTATGCTGGTATCCGAGACCGTGGCCACGCTGGTAAAAGTCACGTCCGCTGGGATGATCGTATCAGTGATGGTCTCAACCTGCGAGAGGGTCGAGTCGACGGTGACCGTGGAAGCAGTGACGATCGTAGTGGTTAAGGTTGTGGTGAGACTGGATGATTTTGTAAGCCAAGGTGTTTTTTTTTTTTTTTCAGCGTATCTGTAATGTCTTTCTCACGTTGTCGATCCTAGTGTGGCAGTGGGATATACTCCCATTTCCTTGGCGCAAACCGAGTATGCGTAGCAGTGAGCCGCCGACATGGAGACAACCAACTCATCGTCCTCCCATTGCTCAGTTGAGCCTGCAGACAAGTCAGTCTATAGTTCCTGATTTGCTCGCATAATGTGTCGCGAGTAACATACAAAATTGAGGATAGCTGCTGGCTGAAATGAGAGATGAGACCTGGGGAATCAAGGCCAAAAGCGGTGCCAATGACACCAGATTAGTGCAACGCATTGTGGCTTTCTTCCAAGGCGGTCCTGCTGGGTCGAATCGATGTTATTGTCGCAACAATGTCGAATATCGCCCCGGCTGAAGCGACAAACAAGCCAACCTCGGGTTCCCTTGCGCACTCGGCGGTTGGGCAGCGCTTGAGATATATACCGCCATTTCTGAGTAGGGGGCCGCCCGCAAAATGCCAAGTCTTGTCATGGCTTTGATGGAATGTGATGATTTCAGATCTTCATGTACTAAAAGCGCGACTATGGAATCCTCCATGCTGCATTTTGTTTACAGCCCCGGCACTAACGAAATTGAAAGGGGAAATGTTTAGTTCAGCTAATGGCGTTCCACGGGCGTGGCGTTTACTCTACACCTATTCAGCTCTTGGCGTACAACCTAGACGCAGGTACAGTGCATTAAGGTATAGTTTAGCGCAATTGAGGGGCGCTCGGGGGGTTCGAGACCGCGGCGGCAGTGGGCCAGCCGGAGGTGGATGCGCTAGAAATGTTTTCTCCTTACTGGGCACCCAGGGCACCCCGGCTTGAACCGAATTGTCAATTGCTTATGAGCACGGGCTTTGGGCTGAAATTCCTCCCCGAGCATTCCCCCAGTAACTTGATCACACCCATCGGAACATCAAGGGCCAAAACAGACATGAACCATATCGATGCTCTCCTCATTCAGTATTATGGTCATCACACCAAGATAATATCTTGTTCCTCCACCCCGGGAATGGTACCAAGCTCCCGCACAACCTCTCCATTCATCGCCCCGTGCACGTAGCAAGGGCCAACAAGCTGATAGAAACGCCCACTCGATCGTAGGACAACGGGAATTCGACAACCAAATATCACAGCTACGACATCGCCGGGAGATACTGATGTAACTCCCTTCCCAATGCAATGTCTCTGCGTTGAGAAGAAGGACGGTGTCGAGCCTTGTGATGTTTCTCTGCTTCGTGCCAGATACTCTTCTCGGAACCAATGAAGCTGTTCTGGGTCTTCTTCCATTAGCTTGAGGTAACTTTCACCCAGCGCTTCAAAAGGATGGCTTTCAAGTGAAGTTTTCAAAGAGGAAAGGAAGTCAATAATTGCGGCAAATGTGTTTTCGGAAGTTCGACTACCAGATGATGGAGTGCCTGCAGTCAATAGGTCGTAAGCAAAGCCTACAGCAAGTCGAGCCAGACGGTCCCGGTTTGTTTCTGGTGAGGTTGTCGGGTCTTCGAAAACCATGATCCTGAAAAAAGAGTCCAAAAGAGTCCTTGCAGATAGTAATGGCTGAGTCGGACCAAGACTTTCTTGATCTACGAGGACTTCGAGTATTTGTCGAGTTTCCTTTCCATTTGCAAACATTGCAGTATTTTTGACGGTATCAAATACTGATCCGCGCACCTGCAGCCGAGTCAGTTCCCCCTCTTCATCATGTTGGAATAGATAGAAGCCTTTTCTCCCTTTTGACGCGTTGAAGTGCTCGAGATAACTCGCTGCTAGATATCGAATATTCACACCGTGTGTCCCACGATAGTCGGGAACCCACGTTGGAAGGCAGATATCTATTCCATTCTTACAATTCCATAGTCCTGCAGTCAAGAGGTTCGAAAAGTCTTTCTGCCTGTCGATCAAACTCCTGGTGAAATCGGTATATACATGGCATACAGATCTCGTGTAGTCTGGAACGAATCCTAGGGATCGGGACATCTCGCAGACGCCCATGAGCGCATATAATTTGTCCCTCGGATCGGTGCATTTCAGATTCCTGGTGGGATAGAGGACATTGTTTAAGTAGGCCGATTGATCCCTTTCCACGCAAAATTGCGCGATCCCAAAAAACGCTCTGCGGAGGTCATGCACCCATGATTCGTTCATGGGAACCTCTGCCCAGAGGCGTTGATCCGCCATTACACCATCCATTTCACGAAAAGAGGACCAATCAACCTCAAAGCTTCCGCAGTGCACCACTGCACGTTTGGCGAGAACGATCTCCTGGAAAACCCACATCCTCTGCCAATAGGGTCGCTTGAGCAGTTTTGTCAGAGAGGAAGCACCAACTCGGTACGACCTTACGCATAAGACCACCCGCTGTTGGATGTGTTTTGTCTGCCAATTCGGGGTAGGCCAGCTCTCGATGGCCCAATTCTCAATGGTCCAGTTTTTGATGACCCCGTTCTGGGACGCGGAGACGAGATCCATCGCAGCTCCAATATCAACTGTTGCTTCACCGAGCCAAATTCTGACGCAGCGTGCACATGAATATATCTGGCCCATCTGTGCGACTTGATGATTGCGCTCAAGGGTATCTTTCTGATTGATGCACACACCATCGATCCAAAATACCCTTTCTAAAGTTGTGTGTCTCAAATATCGGAGTGTAGTATATAGAGTTCTAGTCACCGAGAACTCCATGCCATTGATGATGATCGTGCACATGTCTGTTGGATCACCCCAATGGTAAGAAATCGCATCATAACAGTCCTTGCTGGACGGTATGGACTGAGTAAATAAGCTGATCACGGGCGGCTTGTCCAAATTTGAATCAGGCTCGAGTCGCAACAAACGGAACTCCTCGGCCTTTACTGGCAGATCATTGTACACTATACCCTGATTAGCGGATGACGGTGAATTGAACGAAGATCATACAAGACTTCATATCGATTTCGCAGCAGTGTTTGACATCTGATACATAGCCTAGGTTCCAAAGCTAACAACGTAGTCTCACTAGGTGCCTGGAGGCGTCTCGATTGCCCTCCGAAAGTAGCCTATGGCAAAACGATTGTGGGTGCCCGAGGACGAAGTTGCAGCGGTGGCACCGCTTGAGTACGCGGCTTCCGATCTTGAAGAGTGATCTGAGCAAGCATTGCCGACCAAAATGGTCCTTTTGGTGATAGCATGTCCCGGTCTCCCATAGGCTGCACACCTGTCAACTGGATGTTGATAGTACAAACATCTACAAGAACTGTACAGCTCAATCAACTGGTAGCACATGATGTAAGTTGGGTTCCAAAAAGTTAAGCACCATTTTCTTTTAACACCTGGGAAGTTGTTAAATATTGACTATTACTCGACACTGCCTCATTCAGAGCCTTGGAGGCCTTGCAGCAGATATGGCGCCTAGATACTGGCAGAAAGTGCCCAAAATTGATACTGCGCCACTGGATATGTGCATGGCGATGCATGTCACCTGCTACCTTGGCTCAGTCTCAACCAATTGCGAGCAAGGGCAGCACAGTGGAGGGGTCCATTAAGATCTCTGGCGGGGCGCAGCCGAAAGCCACCTCCTCGCCTCCAGCCGATACGGAGGTACCTATAATTCCTTTGGGATGCAATCGACTCTAGTTTTCTACAGAGCATTCGCCATCTGTGACAGGCCAAATTTCTTGGTCTTTAGTGGTTCACGTTTAGATTGGGCTGTGACGAGGGTTCAGAACAGAGGCGGCAACCTTGTGACTGCATGCGCTGAGAGCATACTAGGGATATTATATCAATTGTAATTATACTTTCACTGGCTGCAGTGTGATTTCCATGCCGAATACTCAAGATCGCCTCTGTAGGGACGATGCACCTGTGAGCCTCCATTGCTCCTTGTTGTAGGACGCTGGCCAAACGCCATTCTGTCAAATGTTCATTAGCAAAGCCAATCGTCATCAGATAAGAGCCAGGAAGTCTGCGACGACTTACCTTTCCGGGCGCTAGGATACCATTCGGGTCAATCGCGTCCTTGAGCTTCTCGCTAAACTTCAGCAATGCATGGTCGTTCCAGCTATATGTATCGGCAATCTGGTCCATGAGTGCCAGATGCGTACGGTACTCGCCCCAGCCGTGCGCGGCGCAGTCGTCAATTAGCGTGCGAATCAGCTTGTGCATCTTCTCACGCTGCTCGGGGCTCTTGCGATCAAAGACGAGGCAGACAATGTGGTGCATCTCCCGCATGCCAATGGTAAAGGTACCAATAAAGTCGAAACCAGCGTCGAGCACGCGCTTCTTGGTGATAGAGTACTGCAGGTTAGCAGCGTCGCCCGTGATCTCAGAGATGGGCGAGAAGAACAGATGCGAGCCGTTGGGCAGCCAGTCCACCCACTTGAGCTCGTCCGTGGTCGGGATACCCGCCAGTGTCTTGGCCCGGATGTCGAGGACACCCGGCGACTGCTTGCCCTCCTCGGGCCAGAAGAACTTGGAGCCGGGAATCTGGCCAAAAGCTCCCTTGATCACCTCCCACTGCGCGTTGCGCATGATTTCGGGTCCGTACAGAGCGCCATAAAAGTTCCAGCGACCCAAGCCAAGTTGGTTCTGTATCTCCACCAGCTCTTCTTCTGTCAGAGGCCGGTCGACATTCTTGTAAGATTTCTTGTCGCCCAGCACCGCAGCATCAAGGAGAATGTGACGAATGCTAGGAACATTCATCAACACCATGGCCAGTCGGAGCTGGCGAATGATCTCAACAATCTGTGGCAGGTCGCTGTCCTTCTCAAATGTGATCAGGTAAGGTTGGTATCCACCGGGGTTAGGCATTAACCACATTCCCACTGATTGCATCGCGTTAAATTCCATCGAAAGGCCAGAGTCGGAGAACATGTGCTACTTACTCTTGACTACGACACCGTAGTTGCTCTGGGTGAAGATGCCGTCGTGGTAAGGTCCAAAACCGTAGTTGAACAACTAGTCTTCCATCAGCTAAGCTCTCAGCGCATAGATGATGCTCACATACCTGCCAGCATCTGTTTCCAGGCTGCTCGTCAATAGTTCCATCGGATGAGGATGCGCTAGGATTCGGCATAGCTCCCATGCCCGTCCGCACAAGCTCTCCATTGGGCAGTACAATCTCCATACCACAATGCATCTGAAAGATAATGTGTCAGCAGTTCATTTTGTCTGGTAATTGTGACCCTGAGACGTACCATGAAGTGGTCGCCATACGGTGTGTAGCCAACACCACGCTCCATGCAGTTTCCGAGGACAGAGCCACCGCCGAGATCAGGCACATCGACCCAGAGCTTGTCGTTCAGCTTCTTCTCAACCAAGTAATTATATAAATCCGTATACGACACGCCCGGCTCCAGCAAGCAGTAAGCGTTCTGCTCGCTGACCTCGAGCACCTTGTTCATGTTCCTTCCCATGTCGAGGCCGATGCTGCCGGGGACACGCGGTGCGGCGCCGCCGTAGCCGACATTGCGACCAATGGAAAATGGCCACACGGGAACCTTGAACTCATTGCATAGCCGCATGACAGCTTGCACCTCTGTGACCTTGCGAGGAGCTACCACGGCCGAGGCGATGAAGTAGTCCTTGTCAAAGACATGAAACATGTCATGGGCTTTTGAAGGGTCCAGGTAGGACTCCTTGGTAAGGACATCTTCGCTGTGAATGACGGTAACGTTTTCAGCCCCTACCACTTCTGTAACAGCCTTGAGGTAGGCCTCAAAACGAGAGGCCTCAATACCTGGTGGTAGAACTAAGGGCTGAGGGAATGCCATGGCTATACTAAGTTTGATAATAAATGCTGAAGAATGTGCAATGCAATCGATGCCCATATGCCATTGTGCGGATTAATGGCGATTAATATTATCTGGACTCGGTTATCTTGTTGACTCCTGAAAGAAACGTCAATAGACCACGCAAATCTCTTGGCATATGCGTATCTGGTGCCAGACGCGCCACTATGGAGATCATCATGTTATCCTCGGCCTCCATTCTCTTTCCCCCCTCGTTATGTTAGAGACTTGAGCTACTGCAGTGGGCGTGATCGATAGGTGCCAACGGTAACGAAGTGTGGGGCAAAGTGCTATCGACCAGGGGCTTACGAATATTTGAGTAATGGCCAAGAACGGTGATGATTGTTGTGCTGATGTGCCCAAGGCTGATTGAGATTGGTCCATGAAACGGTCCATGGCTCCATGAGCAGATTCTTAGTCTCTCTCGGGATTGGGATCCCACTACCCGTGGGCATAGTGGCATATGGGAAGTCGATCAACTGCGGCCCGGTCAAAAAGGTGGTCCTAAAGCAGGACCCCCTCCCCTCGATGGATTGCCGTTTAGCACAACCGTTACTGATGTAGTGTGGGCCTTTGCCAATAGGATCGAGCCGGAAACTCGTTATGGATACACTGAACCCTTGACGACAACCCTTGTATGGGCCCATTATAACCGCGGACGATGGATGAGGAACCCGGAGACTTATTTTGCGCACTGGCAATTATCGAAAGACATGTGTTAATGTGCCCATTTGTGTACCCATCTGTTGGTTCTATCATTCTAAATCACTTCCCAAAGAGGAATGCAAATGCAAGAGAAGATGGAAGTCCACATCTTCTTGATAGACACAATGTTGTTCATCAAATAATCAGCTAATTTCAATGCCTCGGGTGGAGCACAAATATCCCATACTCCTGCATGACCCGGGAAATGCGAGGGTCCGCTTTCTGTAGAGACTAGGATCACCAACAACGTGCAGCGTTGCGTAGTTGGACACAGCCTATGCCGTCCTGTAAAGCGACCTAAAAATCAACTATATTTTCTTTACTCGTGCCACGCGAACGCTTTAGCGAAGGTTCGAACACCCGGCAGCTCGGCAGTCCATGCTTTCGTGAAGGTTGTGGCCTTTCTAGTGAGAGACTCCTTACCTACCTACATAGGTATGCAATCAAAGCTAGTGAACTATATGACGAATGCTTCCCAGGACTTGAAATGGTGATTCTTCAAGTCCACATCTGCTTGAGTACACTCGAAGTGAAAGATCCCCTGAGATTGACCTGTGTTTAGTACGTCAAATTTTCAGATGGTCTCCCAAATTTGGGCCCTCCTCATGAGTCCCTGTGCATCTAGGCTCGTCGGTTGTTCATCGACTATCCATACAATTTAGCCTCGTAAGGATCTTGGAGGCTGTGGATATCCATGGGTCATAGAGTTTAGTCTTGCACATGCCCCATTATTTCGACGGTGGTCTTGAAGTACTCACTCACAATATTAGGTATGATTTTCCCTACGTAAAAGTGACCATCTTTTTCTTTTGAAAGGTGAGAGACATACTCTCAAAACTCACACGAAATCTATGCACGTCTTCGTTCTAGATAGGAGATTTGAGGCTGATATGAACTGCCGCTTTCCAATCCCTGAGCGGGTATAAAATCCTGCCCTGCATCCGATGCATGCATAGGGGGCTGGCTGTCTGTCAAGGGATCAAGTTTGGCTCTGTGGATACGCCGTTCATCCTAGCCTCGCATGCAATCAACACGTTTTGCGAGTTTTTGACATGGGCGCCATGTTTTGAAGAATCCTTCGACCATAGTATACGTCGTCTGCTGGGGTATATACCCTTTGGTGGACCCAGACTTGGCTCCGAAATTTGTCTGTATTCCCGAGGAGCTCTGCATGGAGGCGCTCGCTTAAACTAGACTCTCAGGTCGCACATGCAGATCTGCAAGGGAAGTCTGAAGGAATACTTCGATTCATGTTGGTATCCAATCGAGGCGGTGGAGTCGACGGCAGACCATATCATTGGACACGCTTCGCGTCGCTCCTGACTCGATCTAGAACGCACTCGGCACACTCAGGAACCTGAAGATTGCAAACACAAGAAGCACTGGCCTCTTTTCATTTCAGATACATAGTTGAAGCATAACGTATAGCGATTGTGATGGAAAAGAATCGGCGCAAAGTTTGCAAGAGGTCCACCAGCAATGATATGATCCAAAACAGGGTATGTTTTTGAGACAGGAAAACCCAAGCGATAGGTGCCCTTTATAGGAAAGATTCGCTGGTATGATTACAAGCAAGGGCACACTATCCCTGCAAATTGCTAACGGTACTTTGTGCCCGCCCGTTCTATCCATAGTCTAGAGTCCTTTTCTAGATTTGTGCTGGCATTACATGATCGATCGGACTTTGAGTGGGAGGTTTGGTCTAGCCGAGGAACGAATGATTAAGTCCAGTGAGCCCAACTTCAGACAGCAACTTCCGGAGCAACGCGCCATTGCCTTCTCACGAAGCCTCTCGCCATCATTCAGCAGCGCTCCTCAACATCGTCATGGCTTTTCCTTCAGGACAAGCACCAATGGTGCTGGCGGTGATGTGGGTGCAAACGATATTGACTCTCATCTTTGTCCTTTTGCGCCTCTACACTAGGCGCATCCTGCTGCGAAACATTGGCCCAGACGATCATCTCAGTTGGATTTCAATGGTGAGTTGATGCTCACACAGACATGCAACACTCTGTAGATAGTATTGCTAACTCGACGCACTGCAGGTACTTTTCATCTTGTATACGACTTTCGTCACGGTAGCAGCTTTTCACGGGCTTGGAAATCACGCCGCAGACATTACTCTGGAGCAGTTCGCCGAGTCCACAAAATGGGAGCTCATGGGCCAGTCAAGCAATATCCTCGCCATTGCCACGAGTAAATGCTCGGTGGCCATTTTCCTGGTCCGAATTGTCGTCCAGGACTGGCACAAGTGGGCGCTGCACTTTTGCATCTGGAGCACCGTCTTTGTGTGTGTGTCGTGTATCATATTGATGTATACGCAATGCACACCTGTACATGGCATCTGGGATCCAAGGGTGACCGACACTGTTTGCCATATCAACTTTACGGCGGACGCCATCTTCTCTGGATGTAAGTAATACATCTGAAAAGACTTTGATTCATACAACTGATTGCAGATAGCATATACTGCTGCGATGGATTTCTTCTTGGCCATTTTCCCTTGGTTCATTCTGTGGAATCTCAACATGAAGCGCAAGGAACGACTCACAGTCTCGATTGGACTGTCACTGGGAATCATGTGAGTTGTTGTGTTCTGGCTACAATCTAACTGTAACTAATCCCCTTCCTCAGTGCCGGTATCTGCGGTATTGTCAGAGCCGTAGAGCTAGAAGCCATTGATTCCAAGGCTGATTACCCATGTGAGTTCTACAATCAATCAAGGCTGCCAATGAAATTCGTACTGACATTGGCGACACAGATGTCACCGTTCCTATCCTCATATGGGGCTCGAGCGAACTAATGGTCTGCATCCTCTGCGCCACAATTCCGGTGCTGCGACCATTCTACAAGCACGTGACGGGCCGCGGAAGCTCTACTGACCCATACTCTAATAAAAATTATGGATCGCAAGGTCCCAATGGTAGCAATTGGCAGGAGCTGGAACCCACGAGCAGAACCAAGAACGCGACTGAGTCGGTCACGTGGAAAAGTCGAAATGCTGCGACAGTCAAGGGCGACAACGCGAGTGACGAGAGTGCTCTGTTTCAGTCGGATGATGCAGACACCCGCAAATTTGCGGGCGGTATCAAGAGAACGACTGAAGTAAATGTTTCATATGCATAAAAGGTACCTAGTTCAAAGTTTAAGCGATTGTTTAATAATAGATTTAATCTGGATTTGGAAAGTCCCAAGTCGCCAAGGGGTTTGTGAACTTACCACGTGTACGTTTTGAGATTATAGGCTGGTTTGCTCTGCTGATTCATAGACCGAGGGAGATTTTGATTGTGTATGATTGTCGTAGGAGATTAGAAGGCCCTCAAGCGTTCGTTCAACTTTTCCTATCCGGTGGTCATGCTGAAATCAGTGTGGTACACTCACAACATAAATCGCTTGATGAAGGCAGCCTTGAGATCCTCGCGTTCCGGACGCTTCTCGAAGATAATATTGAAATCCTAATCTCTGACACCTCCCAACAGCCCGTTGCAGAAAACAAACTTGACTTTCCTGTCGTACTCGGGTCCATCTGTGTTGCCAACATCAGCAAACACTTTGACCCTATCAATACAGTTCTAGGAATCTTTCTTATTGCTAATCATTTGACAATATGCAAACCTAAGCTTACGAGTAAATTGAAAAATCACTAAGATATTTAAGGAAGAAAAATTGTTTAAACTATAGAGACTATGGATCGGTTTAAACGAAGCTGGAAAAAGAAAACCAGACCGCAAGCCGTCACAGCCGTTTAGGCTTTGCTCCCGTCTTCCCCAAGTCACACCGTCTGTCGGCACAGATTGCAATGCGCCTTCTGGTTCATAACATATAAGGGGCTTACTGGGCGGTCACTGAAGAAACGGGTAGATCAGACTAAAAGAGGAAGAAAATAGACGGATAAAAGCTAGAAGAAAACGAAAATTGAACAGTTCACTGTAGGAAATAAGCTTGATTCGCATTGTTCGTCACTAGCATTACGTGCTTATCGATTCTTATCTGTCTAGTCTTGATAGGCACCCTGACCCCTTAACATTGTTGAGTGCGTGTATACAGTGACTCAGGTATTAAGACTACCTTACGTACTATATTGGGCATAAGAGTTACTTATACCCATAGCCGAGTAATCCTTGTACTAGGTACATTGCTTGCATACGAACAACCAACAAACATAACGCATAAGGAATCGCTATTTTTATTCAGGCAATAGCAATTGGCCACTGACTGCTAGGTTGGCAAGAATCGACCCCCACTCTGGTGGTCAAACAGTAAAAACATAATGGAGGCATTGTGGATCACCAAGTTCTCTCCATCTAGTAGAGACTGAGGTGATAAATGGCTACTGACCTAGGCATGTGAGCAAGGTAGATCTTTGACTGCTCAAACACCGACGTCTTAACCCCGCACCTTTTTTATCCTCCCAAGCTGATGTGAGAGGACATTGAAGATGCTCCAGTTTGTTACAAATAAAGCCAGATTAGCCATGTTTGGAATAACCTCGCCCATCACCATCCTCACAGCCATTCTGTCGATTGTTTGGCTGGTCTGGAGGTTCTGGGAAACTGTCTCTCCAGCCAAATCACTGCCCGGTATACCACTTGTCGAGTTTGGCGAGAATGACACCAGGCAGCGTTATGCGACTGAGGCCGGAAGCCTTTTGGGCAAGGGCTTTGAATCTGTGAGACAAGAGATCCCAAGTCGCCTCTCCTTCACAAGCTTGCAATTGCTCATCATCTTGGCAGCACATCAAACATGAACGACCATTTTGCATACGAGACTTCTTAAACCCCTCTCGTCCACGAGTCTTCTTGCCACTCAAGTACATGGATGAACTCAAAAATGCGCCAGAGGACACACTCAGTCTTGCTGCCATTCTTAATAATGTTTGCGCATCTTTCTCATGAACTCTCTGACGCTTGTCGCTCTTACCAGATTTTGCTAGACATCAACCATGAGTAAAGTTGGAGGTCCTCGGATCACGGAAGAGATCCAAACCAGTTCTCGACTTGACCTAAACCGCCACTTGAACAAGCTTATCGAACCCATGCGGGCCTTGTGTTTTGAAGCTGCCGAAACAGAATTGCCTGCATCTCCAGATTGGACCTCGGTCGTTCTATATCCCAAGATATTGACGCTCTTTGCTGCAATGTCCGCACGCGTCATGGTTGGTCCTGGGCTCTGCATCGCGTGGCCTGCCATTGCGATGAAGTATATCAATCGCGTGCTCGCTGCCCAGGGTGCCATTCGTAACAGGTATCACCCCATGCTCTACTGGATGGCCTACTATCTGAGCCCCGAGGTGGCACTGGTGAATGAGGCTCGTCGCGAGGCAGCCGAGCTGGTTCGCCCCGTACTCGAGGCCCGGCAGGCTGAATACGCGAACCGGGGCGCCGAGACCGAGAAGCACGACGACTTCATTCAGTGGGTCATGGACGCGTATCGGACCAATGGGAAGAAGGTTACACCGGATGAGACGGTGCAGAACATATTTATTGTCATGTTTGCATCCATGCACGGCACCTCTTTTGTCGCTCTACAGGCCCTCTTTGCGCTGCTGAGCGAACCCGATGCTCTATCCGAGGTTCGTGACGAAGTCAACCGCGTACTGAGAGACGAGCTCAAGGGCTCATCTATATGGACTCGCCACGCGCTCGGGGAGCTCAAGACGATGGATTCGTTCATGAAGGAGACGCTGCGCATGAAGCCATTTCAAGAGGGTAAGCAAAACAAGTGTTCACTCTCTGCTCTCAGACTCACACATAACCTCCAATGCCCGGTTCTATACTAAACCTAGTGCAGCCACGGTCCAACGTGTCGCCATGGTCCCTTATACATTCAAAGACGGGCTGAGGATTCCCTCCGGCACTGTCATGTCATTTCTAAATCTACGCTACAACACGGACGGATCGCGGGTGCCCGAGGCCGACACCTTTGACGGCAAGCGCTGGCTGCGGCGGCGCGCCGGCTTTGACACGAGCAAGTTCCAGTTTGCGTCCACTTCCGAGGATATGTTTGACTGGGGCGGAGGTCTGCATGCCTGTCCTGGCCGGTTCATGGCCGAGATCACCATCAAGCTGATTCTCATCTGTCTCATCACCAAGTACGACATGAAGCTCGTGGAGAGCGAAAATGATCGGCCGTCTGAGTCGAGACGTTTTATGGACCTGACTCCCGATACGTCGGTGCCGATAATGATCAAAGATTTGCAGGCTTGATTGCGTGGGAAATAGTCCGACAGAGGGTCGAATCGAACAGTCGCACTACTGAGTCTGTTGCCATTCCCGCCACCCCAATATATGAATGTAGCGGCTGCAACAGAGGTCACGGGACCGACGACGAAGAGTCTCGACTTGGTGGCGTCCTTTCTACACGGCCCAATCAGGCTGAGTGGTTCTAACAATAAGTCGAACGAACATGCCGGTGCTATTTTGTCCAATAAGCTCAGTCAAGCCGAATGCTGGGTGTGGTTGTGGTTGTGGTTGTCTGCCATTACACGAGCAATGGCGTAAATGGCGCACATGAGGCAAATCTGCTGAGATGCCTGATTCAATTTGCATTGACGGGCAGGAGAGGACTGGACGATGGGGGACGTCAAGACAATATTCGATTTACGGACGTTATTATTCTGAGGATGAGGCGCAGAAGAAAGCAATTTGGAGGGAATAACCAATGGTGAGGCACTGCCACGCTTTGATACGTTTCTGGGAGTATAGAAAGGCAAGCAATTCAGATATTGGGTATCATGCAATAGAATCCAGCAGAAATACAGCCCATACTTTAAAAGTAGACAACACAAACTTTAGGAAAATCAAGAGATAAAGAATTATTACGCTTGTCAAAACCTAGCCTCGTAGTGACTAACAATTTGCTTCATCACATAAATTAGGGACACATTGATCTGAATCAGGCGGGTAAAACCAGTGATTAATAGCAGTTACTAGGGAAAGGCCTTTTGGCTATGATACTCGTTCCAATATTTTGATTACTATAACGACGAAATCAACCCCAAAAGTGGGAAATCTAAAAATGCGCTTTGTACCCTCTGTCCATGACACTCCATGTGGGTGACAACAAGCCCCGCATTCTTCCAAGCGAGGCACAGCACAATGGGGAAAATAGAACCCGATGTCATTTTTTTGTTGACCCTACAGGCTCGAGAAGTTTCCGGGTTTGTATTCGTTATGCCCGAGTGGTTACGGCCGACAAATGTGGCTGCGGAGAGTTCTCCCGGCCCGAACCGGTTTTGTGTGCTTGCGCCTCATGGTGGACCACTAACACATGACATTGAGAAGAGGTGAAAACTTCCATTACTTACCTCAAGTCTTGTCGATTGTGCGACTTTACTGTTTGTCTCTTTTGATTACAGCGTTTTCGTAGTACTTCACCTCAAGAAGAAGAAAAGTGTCTTCATTCACGTCTTTGGAGAAACAGTGACTCGATATCGTCATTCTCCATATCACGATTCATGCCTGCCGGAGAAGATAGTGACTTTCATGGTTCTCTCGCCCGGCAACCTAGTTGAGGTAGACAGTATTATCTAGTCCTCTTTCATCCTATACTGCGCGAAGCAATCGGCCCGTTACATTTTAGCCAGTCAGCCCCTGTACGGCGCTAAATACCATCCCCATGGCACGGCTTCTCCCTAGTGAGATGCATATTTGCGGGGTGATTTCCAACGTGTATTCCTATGTATGCTTCGAGGTGATCGTCGTTGATGACTCTCGTGTGGCTTGTTCTCGTTTTAAGTTCTACGTTCCTATGTTCATATGTTTAACGTCGAGCGTGTCTCAAGATTGTGCCTTTGAATGAAATGATCCTCGCAATCAGACAGGCTTCTGTCAGTCGCAGTGGTCATCATCATTAGGTCGACCACAATGCTTTGTTTTTAGCACGAATGTAGAGGTTCTCCTTATTTCTTGTGCACTAAGTGTAGTGTAGAGTAGCTGTTTAGTCATGACTGACTGAGAAGCGGGCTAATTGTTCAAGTCTTTCGTAGTTTCTCCAGAGAAAAGCCGGTTTCCCTTGCTGTGCGCCACAGTTCCTGGTTGAAAAATTCGGTCGTGGATCTACGACCGACACGACGGAAGCTGAAAAGTATGTGTTTGCGAAGTAGGACAGGAGGCTAGACATGAACTTGGATAGACACCGCCGGCGGCATCACCTAAACAGGTTAGTTCTTCTCACCGTGTGCATCTTGTCCTGGAAACACATTGCTTGGCATCAGTGTGATGATAAAGGGACAACCCCATCATTGAGCAAAGACTGCTTCTCATATGACCACATCGTGACCGCTTCCATAGCATGGGGATGACCCGGAAACTCCGCGCAATCCTGTCGCCAAGCCAATGAGATGGGGTACCGGTTGAAAATTGTTTCCCCATGCTTTCCACTGCCCATGTGGTGCAACTCCAAGTCCTAGCCATGGGTATCCAATTAGCTTCGCCTCTCCACACTTCCCCATATTCTCCACGATTTCGCTTCTGCAACATTCCCCGAAGCCGACTCTGGTAGCCGGGTCTGTAAAAGCCTCAATGGAACATTTTTTGCGGCTCCAATGGTCGTGATTGGTAGCATTTCTTCGGCGATCAGGGTTAGATGCCAAGTATTGATTTTCTGTCTCCGCACGGGTTACTTGGGCTTTCGGGGTGATCCTCGATAGACCATGTACACCTAGCTTGAAAATGCGCGTCAACATGCACATGATCTTTTGATGGCTTCGGTGGGTATTTGCCGACAATGACCCGGAAGAGGTCTGACAAGGAGTCAGGAACGACAGGGTGCGATGGAGTAAAGAAATCGGTTGTGTGACGATGTATTCATAAATACAGCCCGTCCCCGTGGAAGTATGCTCTCGCAGATCATGTCCCATTCGCCTGATCATCCTTGGCTGATCAAAGATTGACTGCTCTGGCACAATGGTTTCAGTCACTGTTCGAGCCCTGCTGGGCCTTGCTGCTCTGGCACAGTCGATCTCCGCTGATGACAGCGCCATCACCAGTGATACCGTTTTCTATGGTCTTTCTGATCCCGTATACCCAACACGTGAGTGGTAGAAAAACTTGATTATGCTCGATCCTTGGGTTGCCGTTGGAGTACTAACATGATCACTAAGCGGAGCTGGAGGCTTCTGGCACCTGGGCTGATGCCATCAGCAAGGCTCAAGCCTTGGTCAGTCAGCTGACACTGGATGAAAAGGTCAACTTGACTGCCGGAGCCACAACCGAAACTGGTTGCTCGGGCTTCATTCCAGCAATCGATCGTTTGGGCTTCCCTGGTATGTGTTTGGCGGATGCCGGAAATGGTTTGCGAAACACGGACTATGTCAGCTCATGGCCCTCTGGTATACATGTCGGTGCAAGGTCAGTACTTACTAAGCAAGTATATACATATTGAGGATCCATGCTAAAGTCGATCACACAGCTGGAACAAGGACTTGACCCGCCAGCGAGCAGTAGCCATGGGCAACGAGGCCAGGAAGAAGGGCGTCAACGTTATTCTTGGACCCGTCATTGGCCCCGTGGGACGTGTCGTGCTGGGTGGAAGGAACTGGGAAGGTGAGTTGCACAGTTTGGTGGCAGACGCGGTACCAGAACAGGATTTTCTAACACGCCATGCAGGTTTCTCCGTTGATCCATACCTTTCTGGTGGCCTCGTCTATGAGACCGTGTCCGGTATCCAGAGTACTGGTGTCATCACAAGCACAAAGGTATGCCCAGCTGAGGAGTTGATCATACTGCGAAACTTACAAAGTAAACAGCACTTCCTCGGTCAGGAGCAAGAAACACATCGCCTGGCAACTACCAGTGCTCCTATCGTGGAGTCTATTTCGAGTAGCATTGACGACAAGACCGTACACGAACTATACATGTGGTAAGCTCCTCTTGACTTTTTCTCCTGTGGACTTCAGCAGACTCAATTCCTCTCAACAGGCCATTTTCCGAGGCAGTTCGCGCCGGCACAGGCAACATCATGTGCTCTTATGCCAGAATCAACAACTCTTATTCATGCCAGAACAGCAAGATGCTCAACGGCCTCTTGAAAGAGGAACTCGGATTTCAGGTAAGCACCCATGGTGTATATGTATACGAGGCAAGAAAGCTAAACTATTTGATCAGGGTTGGGTTGTCTCCGACTGGGGTGCTCAGCGTTCGGGAGTCGCTTCGGCTCTGGCCGGCCTTGACGTCGCCATGCCGGACGGTGATGGACTGTGGGCAGGCAACCTTAGTCTCTCTGTCACAAATGGAAGTGTCGCAGAGAGCCAGCTTGATAATATGGTTACCAGGTATTTACCCAACATGAGGAAGATATGCGAAAGTGGATAAGTTCTAACATGTTGCACAGGGTCTTGGCGTCTTGGTACCAGATGAATCAGGACGAAGAAGACTTCCCGGTTCCTGGCGTAGGATTGCCCGCAGATCTCTCGGCTCCACATGAAGTCGTGGACGCCCGCGACCCCAATGCCAAACCTACCCTGTTCGACGGTGCTGCAGAGGGCCACGTGCTCGTCAAGAACACCAACGGTGCCCTGCCTCTGAACTCATCAGAGATGAAGCTGATCTCCCTTTTTGGATATTCTGCAAAGGCTCCCAACATGAATAATCAGGCTCCTGTACGCGAAGGAGACTATTTCTCAGCATGGTCCCTTGGAGTAGAGTCTGCAAACCTTACGGAGATCAACCTTGGATTCCTGGGAAACCTCAGCATTGCCAAATCAGTCATCGCACCCAACGGAACGCTCGTCTCTGGTGGCGGATCGGGCGCGACTGCGCAGAACCAGATCAGCTCGCCTTACGACGCCTTGGTCGCTCAGGCCTATGAAGACGGAACTGCGCTTTTCTGGGACTTCGAGTCTGGCTCGGCACTGGTAAACCCAACTTCGGACGCATGTATCGTTATTGGTAATGCCTGGGCAACTGAGGGATACGACAGGCCCGCCCTCAGAGATGACTTCACCGATGGCCTAATCCTCAATATTGCGGATCAGTGTGCCAACACAATTGTCGTCTTTCACAATGCCGGTACCAGACTGGTCGACACATTCGTCGACCACCCCAACGTTACGGCAATCATCTTTGCCCATCTACCTGGACAAGACAGTGGACGCGCACTCGTCTCTCTTCTCTATGGCCAAACTAACCCCTCTGGCCGACTACCCTACACGGTAGCTCGCAACGAGTCTGATTACGGAGCAATGTTGAAGCCAGACGAGACTTTGGCGCCAGCCAAGTACGCACTGTTCCCCCAGTCCAACTTTACTGAAGGAGTCTTTGTCGACTATCGTCACTTTGATGCTCAAAACATTACGCCACGTTACGAGTTTGGCTACGGTCTGAGCTATACCACCTTTGACTATGCGGATCTCCTCATCTCGCAAACGGATGCTGCCACGCAATCGTACCCAATCGGCGAGACTGTCGAGGGCGGACAGGCCGATCTGTGGGATGTCATCGCCGAGGTCAGCGTCAATGTCACCAACAGCGGTGCGCGGGACGGCAAGGAGGTTGTGCAGTTGTACGTGGGCATTCCCGGCACCGATGTGCCCGTTCGTCAGCTCCGAGGATTCGAGAAGCCTACCATTTGCGTTGGCGAGACTGCGACGGTGGAGTTTGCCATTACGAGAAAAGACTTGAGTGTCTGGGATGTCGTTGCACAGAAGTGGAACCTTCAGGAAGGAGACTATAGCATTTCCGTCGGCAGAAGCAGCAGAGACCTCCCTTTAACGGGAACCATTTCGATTTAATTATAGTACAAGTCGAAAGAAAATAATGTTAATATAAAAAATTATAACATGAAGAAATTCGTTTTAATCGCATTCATTTTAGTAGCTTAAATGACTTTTTTATTGACATGTATTGGACTTGACGTTTCTTCACAAAACCGTCGTGCATCATCTTGCCCCTCAAAAGAATGGGTTAATTGTATTTCTTATTCCGAAGCGGCAACATCTGCTTGAGTAAATATTCTTCTACTTCCAATGCATCAGGAGATTCGACGCCAAATCTGACGTGAATGCAATGCCCAGGTACAGAGTAATGTACATAGCCAAAGCAGCTGCCCTCGGCCCGACAACCGGCGACCTTGACAGGGGTGGCGACCAGTACTGACTCGATAAGAGCTGCGATAAGAAACGCCGGGTCCCAAAATTTTGGTAGCGTCCCGAGTACAACTCCGCGTTGCGACCAGGAGTAGACGAGCCTCGCGACGATCTTGCGACATATCTTTGCCCTCTGATAATTGTGTTCCCCAGGAATCATGGCCGACTCAAAGCCCTCCACAACGCCCAATGCCGCACCGGCGGCCCCAACCCAGGCGCCAGGCTACAAGGCCGCAACGCCGAATCCTGCTTTGCGCATGATGGGATTGCCGAACCTGCCCAAGAAACTCCCGTCGCGCAACTGGATGATCTTTTGGACCATTACAGCCAGTTTCTCGGCTGCTGTGATATACGACAAGAGGGAAAAGAAGAGGGCAACCGCGCGATGGAGCAAGGCAGTGGCACACTTGGCCAAGGAGCCCGTTACATCGGCTACTCAACTTCCCAGAAAACTCACCATTATCCTCGAGAGCCCGCCCACTGAGGGCCTGAGACCTGCGCAAGATCACTTTACCGAGTACATGAAACCGATTCTGGCTGCCTCCGGTCTGGACTGGGAATTTGTTCAGGGCCGGAAGGAGGGCGACGTTCGAGCAGCCGTGGCTGAGAAGATACGGCGGACAAGACGATTACAAGAAGGCGCCCCCGTCGAGGAGCAGGAGCCCACTGGCGAGGAAATCGTCCGAGGTATGAGGCAAAGGAATGCGACTCCGGAATGGACCGGTATCAATGGAGATATCATTGTCGGCCGACACACATGGAAAGAGTACATTAGAGGCCTGCACGAGGGCTGGCTGGGCCCATTGACTGCTCCTCCGGTCCCCGAGATCCCGAAGCCAGAGACACTTGCCGAGTCCGCTGAAGGCAGTACAGAAGAGAAGAAAGAAGAAGAGAAGAAGGAGGAGGAAAAGAAGCCTGAGCGACCTGCACAGCCCGTACCACACAACACCACAAACGACTATGAAACTTCACCTTTGCCTTCCCAAATACCCGCAGAGTTCTCACCTTCCACACCCGTGCACTTCCCTCACATTCTCGGCTTCTCCAACACTTTTATTCGGCTGGGTCGCTTCCTCAACCGCCGCTCCTTGGCCGATGAGGTCGGTCGCGAGGTCGCCGCCGTCTGCTTGGCACATGCTCGCGAGTACCGCCAGGACGCCGTTGGCGAGGAGCCAGAGATCCAGACCGTGCTCGAGAAGGAAGAGGGTGACTGGCCGAAATCTGTATGGAAAGAGGAGAAGCCCAAGGAAGGCGAGGCAGATGTCACCACACCTGCACCCGAGAAGATTTGGACGAGCCCCATCGTCTTGGACTCGAGAATCACCCAGCGCATGCGACGCTTCGAGCTGCTTCCCGAGGACGAGGCCCGCGCTCGCGAGATTGTCGTACCCGAGGAGGAGATTGAGGGCTGGATCAAGGGAAGCTTCCGAGGCCTCTGGCGTTGGGCCACGGGCCCTTCCCCGCCCAGACCGTACTGGTCTGACGAGGAGTAATCATTGTGTGTGTCTCAAAAACGTCACTTAATCAGTCCATATTTGGTAATTCATTGTACAATATCGGGGTTTGATCTCACGCATTTGCAAGGCGCGCAGGGTGTACAACATCTGAGCTTCTGGGGTTTTGATAGAAGAGGCATCTGATGATGGTTTGTTAGATAGAATTGGAAAACCTCCAAACGTATGAATAGTGCCATCTTGTACATCAATCACGACTCTCCAATGATAGACAGCTCAACGAGCAATCTACTATTTCAACTCGCCCCCCTTGTATCTGAAAGTGGATGGTTAACGGTGGTAAAAGCTCATTTGCAGACCAAACCCTTCGATTGACGCCTGGCTCTGGCGTGAGTGACATGTAGCCTGGATTTTCAGGAGTGACTGCGTAACATTTTGAATGCGACTAAGCATAGATTCGCTCCTGGCTCGGTTGCTACAGTCACCAGAAATAGCATTTGAAGGATAGCCGAAACTTACTGATAACCATAATATAAAGGTAAGAAGAACCATCTATATTCAGAACTTCGAGGAAAGAGACACGGTACTCGCCTTGGGCCTGCTTGGAGGTCTCTGCGTACATCCTCATTTCTGGCATTTCAGTGGACGGGCTTGACATGAATATTTCGGTTAAATGATGGAAAGCAACCAGTGAAGGCCCACGAGTTATTCTCATTGCTTGTACGCGAACATTCAAGGATGACCGAGAAATATATTCCCAGTAATAGAATCTCCACGGCACCTTTCCTGACCGACATGGCCAGTCTGAGTGTATTTGAACCTTGGAGGCTCTAGACTGTTGTGAATACTCACGATGCGTATGATTTGTTATCTATTTATTTTTCACACTCTGGTCGGGAGTCCAGACGAAAGAAAATAATCATGGTACTAAATATTGGGTTCTGAGGTACAGAGTGGCAAACAAGATTTCTTATTATTTTTTCTTCTGTTTTTTTTTTTTTCTGAAATACGTATCTAACATGAATTAGGAGCTAGGAGCCTGACTTCGGCAACTAGCAAAAGATGCTACCACAGGTTTCCTGATGATTCCATTGATGAGACTGTTCGTCATTGGCCATCACATAGAACCTTGACACGACAATTCAGACGTGAAAAATTTCAGGTTCATTTAACTCACTGATTTCGCCGAGATCATCATGTAAAGACTTGCGCTAGAGGAGGTCTAATGGCACAACGAGCAGGTTCGTTGGAATGAGACATTGGATAGAATACATAAATATATTGGCAGTTAGCATTGAACTTGACCAATCTCATCCGAGTCTTATGATCCTTTTAACGGGAGTTCGGGTTATATATGGCGCTTTCCATTTTTTGCCGCTCCGATGCTGCTAATTATTACTTGAAAATAAATGATCTTGAGATATATATCTTACGACTAATTATGGCAGATATCCAAGTCTACACTTCTTGGCCCATGGATGTACCACTCAATCCGAAATTTTCATGTCACGATGGTAAGCTACTTGGAAGAATTCTGTCAGAATGATCCGGAAGAATTCAAATGGCGCTCACGCCTGGGGGTCCCAAGCAGAGCCATGGGGTTGTGTTGGGATGAAGTTGGTAATTATATTTGTAGAATTGTGTTTGATTAGGTACCAGGTAGTTTCGTCCAGCGAAAAGCTATAGCCGTAGGTTCAGCGACGGTCCTCCAGTGCCTCCCTCTGCTGAACATGTCGAGCACCAGAACCTCGCCACTAGTCAGTCTGCGTAGCCGTGGAAACCGCAACAGCCGAGAGAGTTCGAGAGACAGAAGGGGCACCCATCAAGGTTGTTGAATCACAAGCTTTCGACGTCAGAAGTTGATGGGGTTCAGAGTTGACATCTGTTGGCGCGTCCTTACGCGACATTTATCGTAGCCTTGCTGCACGCACTATCGGGGATTATACATTGCACCATTTATCAAGGAATGAAAATCAAGTCGTATATAACAGCCGATATACAAGCTCAACACATAATACGACGTATACAAAATTTGAGATTCAGAGCTGCTGGTCGTCGAGTCAGCCCTGGGAGCGACTTCAGTGTTCAGCTCAAGAAACTACTTGGTGAAGTCTACTTGCTAATTCAGCTGGCTATCGCTGCTGTCTACAGTGTGGTGAAGATTATTTACCTTGGCCGCAATTGAGATCATGGGGAAGCAACTCCCGTGCCAATATGTACAACGAGAAAGCCACACTGAAAACCCTTCAAGCTGGTTGCACCTTGTCGGCACTTTAGGTATGGCTTTACAGTTTCCTCAAGCTGCGTCTATATTGGTTACATTTACGACTTCCCATGTTTACACGCAAGTAAACAAAACGTTCATTCTTCTATTATTTTTAGGCGCCATTCAACGTACATGTATTGGTTGTCTGACTTTCGTGCCTCATCCTCCATTTTCTCTTCTTCATCTTCACATTACTTCCAGCAATACCTGCCGCCATTACCTTTTAACATGATTTCCAACACTTGCTGATATTATTATCGCCATAAAATCTTTCTAAAATATCCCTTTGACATTTTCTTTCAACAATTCTTTTCGCAACCATACAAGCACAGCCTAAAGTCCTCGTACGTCTGACCAAACTAGATCCGACATATCTAGTTCTTCGATCTACGCGGCAGTGAGTCAACACCGACCTGCCGCAACCATGCCATCGAGGACCGAGAAGCCTCGAAGCCAGTCGGCGGCAAGCCGACGTAACGAGAAGAGGCTCGAGCACCGGGCCTCTTCTCTGCCTGGTGGCTCGTCAAGGGTCACCAAAACCAGCCGACCACGAGAGCGTCGGTTCTCCCTCTCGTTGACGTTGCAACACGTTGACGACGAGTGCCACTACGAGGAAGTTGTGGAGAAAAGGGGTGAGATGGCTGTTGACACTAGGGACGGCAGCCAACGCGACGAGGCCAGAGATCTCATTGCAGAGATCATGGTCGCACAGGGCCTTCAGGGAAGGCTATACGAAAAGATGGGCCGAATGGCGCGAAAGGAGCGCTTTCAACAAGTCGTTGTGTAAGTCCCCAAAACCTGCATTATAATTCTGTTTTCGCATTATTTTCTCGAAGAAATTCCCTTCCTTTTTCTAAGAAGATAGAGGTGTTTCTTAGAGTTCTCTCTTGTCTCGGGAAATAACCACCTACCTTTTATCCTCGGCTCCGTGACACAAACCTGAAGATAAAAAGAGACTGACACATTTTAACTCCCTAGGCAGAGCAACGCTTCCAAGGCCATCGAGTGCCAGGTGGCCCAGCTGCAACAGAGGTTGACCATGATCAGCCTGTGTTGCTCTTTCGAAGAGCTTTGTCTAGATTAGACAAGGCTTTTCCTGGTCCGAGAACATGGGAGTCATACATCAGTCACAGAGTGAGTTTCCCTTTTGCGCTCGGGCAAATAATCTCCTGTCAGCCAAGTTCCATCTGACGCCTTCTCGGCCAACCAAAGGGGTATATGTCTAAGACCTACCCAAACTCATAACGATTCCGATGCCACTGGGTCGTTCGCCTCAGGGCCGCAAATACTTCAGAATAATCCTCAACGTACTTCCAGCATTGGTCGACCATGTCTGTATAGATGACGCCTCATCTTTAGGCGGCCGGGCAGCCTCAGACGGCTCTTCCATCAATACCAACCCCGACAACCTCAACGACGCCATATAATCTATGAGCAGGCTTCGCCGTGGTGCATTCACGAAACAATTCACTGAGGTGGCATCTCGGCTATGCTATTCATACGTCATCTATGTAGCCAGTGGTGCTTCTTGGACACGAGATGGGGATAGGGTTTGAAGGAGATGTTGGGTGGACATATTCTGTGGGCGGCCAACAGGAATCAAATAATGGCGCTGGGTTTGGAAGAAAAAGATTTGGAGAGAATCTTTTGTGAGCATGTATGGTGGGTGTTGATTTGATGTTCGAGAGTGGCGCCGATTTCTTTTGGGCGGGTGGTGTGGTTTGGGCTCACCTCTATCATCATCGCTCAAGAATTACCCACCACTCAAAATCTTGTCACGAACAACATCAAAATTTCCGCGCACAAAATGGCTGGCAACGAGGCTCTGGTATGGATTGACTGCGAGGTAAGTTGAGACCGAAAATGCCTCTCATGCCGTCTCATGCCTTGTACTGATCACGGTGGACAGATGACGGGCCTGGACCCTGACCGCGAAGAAATCATTGAGATCTTCTGCATCATCACAACCGGCACACTAGAGGTTGTCGACGAGGCCGGCTTGGGCATAGTGATCCACCAGAGCAAGGAGAGAATGGACCAAATGGACGACTGGTGCACCAAGACACACGGACAGAGCGGTTTGACGGCAGCCGTGATTGCCTCGACAGTCACACCAGAGCAGGCGGCCGACGAGCTGCTGGCCTACATCAAGAAGTATGTGCCTGAAAAGGGCGCAATCCTCGCTGGTAACAGCGTGCACGCCGACCGCGCATTTCTCCGCAAGGAACCTTACAGAAAGGTTGTCCGACACTTGCATCATCGCATCCTCGACGTGAGCACGTTGAAAGAGGCGGCTAGGCGGTGGTGTCCAAAGAAAATCATTCACAACGCGCCGCAGAAGAAGGGGTTGCACCAGGCAAAGGATGATATTTTGGAGAGCATTGAGGAGGCCAGGTACTACAAGGAGACCATTTTCAAGAGGGATTAGACTCTTGCATCACTTGTGATTTGGTGCATTGGAGGCGTCAAATCTTTGTTTGTCATGGTTTTGGGGGATTTGGAACAGTCAAGAGACTTCATTATCTGGGAGCTACGATACTCGACGTCTTGTTTCGCATGTCTTCCACGACTGCCAAACTTTTAGTCAATCAATACCATCGAATCTGGAGGAACATCGTGACATCATGTTGAAATTTTGCTCGCCATTCTTTTGACCTTGAGACTGTCGCAATTGTGCATGTTTCAGGGACCGTCCGGACTGCCCAATCCGTCATTTCTCGTCTACACTATCACTTCCCCTTTTATTGCCCCTGATCTGTCAAGGTTGTTCCATTGAAGTCGCCGTGCACGAACAAGAACCGAGAATTCGCGGAATCTTTCGCCGCTACGGCACGCCACTTGCAAGGCAGCTCACCAAAAAGAGCGCCCAGATCGGCCCAGCTCACCCCCACTTCAGACCAGCCGAACCCCCACCACCTCATCTCAACTATTGTCCTTAGGTTGGGAGCTATGATGTTTCCCAGCTCACCGTTGTTAGACAGCCAAATACTGTACACACCACTACTACATTGACCTACCTTGTACCTAGCTGTTCCAAAAGCTGGTGCTTTAACCGCTCAATTGACTTGACTCTTTTGCAAAAATCTCCTCCTTTCTTTCCTTCTTCTTTTTCTTCATTACACAGCACTGCCCATTACTAAAGACATCATGAGCGTCAAGACTGTCGAATTCGAGTCATTCACTGACCAGAAGCCCGGAACGTAAGTCAACTGGGACTCTCAACTACCCCGCGATCGTCATAACCATCACTGTGCTCCAGAACATGGACCCCCCTCCTTCGACTATTGCACGACAGATTGATTTACGGAGAACTGGTCCTAATAACATTTGCACAGATCCGGTCTTCGCAAGAAGGTCAAGGTTTTCCAGAAGCCCAACTACAGTGAATCTTTCGTCACCAGCATTCTACTCTCCATCCCCGAGGGTGTCGAAGGTATGTTTGCGCTTTGCAAGGGACCCCGCCAATGCCCCTCGCCTACCCTACAGCCATCTCTGTCCCCCCTTCAACGTGAGACTGACCACGGCGCTATAGGCTCGTTCCTCGTCATTGGTGGTGATGGCAGATTCTGGAACCCCGAGGTTGTGCAACTGATTGCAAAGATTGGTGCCGCCTACGGTGTCAAGAAGCTCCTGATCGGCCAGAATGGCATCCTGTCGACCCCCGCCGCCAGCCACATCATCCGGAAACGCAAGGCCACTGGTGGTATCCTCCTGACTGCCAGCCACAACCCTGGTGGTAAGTTTGGTTTCCCAGTCTATCTGGCCATTGTGTGTGCTAACGTCGAGTCGCAAAACAGGTCCCAACGAGGATTTCGGTATCAAGTACAACCTGGCCAACGGTGGTCCCGCTCCCGAGAGCGTCACCAACAAGATCTACGAAGCCTCCAAGACCCTCAAGTCGTACAAGATCGCCGACATCCCCGATGTTGACCTGTCGACCATTGGCTCCAAGACGTACGGCAACCTCGAGGTTGAGATCATCGACAGCACTGCCGACTACACCCAGATGCTGAAGGACATTTTTGACTTCCCCCTCATCAAGAAGTTCTTCACCAACAACCCCGACTTCAAGGTTCTATTCGATGGTCTGTCCGGTGTCACTGGCCCCTACGGCAAGGACATCTTTGAGAAAGAGCTGGGCCTGTCTGGCTCGACCCAGAACTGCGAGCCCTCGCCCGACTTCAACGGCGGACACCCCGACCCCAACCTCGTCTACGCTCACTCACTGGTCGAGAAGGTTGACAAGGAGAACATTCCCTTTGGTGCCGCTTCTGACGGTGATGGTGACCGTAACATGATTTACGGTGCCGGCGCATTCGTCTCGCCCGGTGACAGTCTGGCAATCATTGCCCACCACGCCAAGCTCATCCCCTACTTCCAGAAGCAGGGTGTCTATGGCCTGGCCCGTAGCATGCCCACCTCTGGTGCTGTGGACCTTGTCGCCAAGGCCCAGGGTCTCAACTGCTACGAGGTCCCCACCGGCTGGAAGTTCTTCTGCGCCCTGTTTGATGCCGACAAGCTCAGCATCTGTGGTGAGGAGAGTTTCGGTACCGGCAGCAACCACGTCCGTGAGAAGGACGGCCTGTGGGCTGTTGTTGCTTGGTTGAACATCATCGCCGGTCTTGGTGAGGCCAACCCCGGCACCACGCCCAGCATCAAGCAGATCCAGAAGGACTTCTGGGCCACCTACGGTCGCACTTTCTTCACCCGTTACGACTACGAGAATGTCGACTCTGAGGGAGCCAACAAGGTCGTTGGTGTTCTGAACGACCTGGTCAAGGACCCCAAGTTTGTCGGCAGCAAGATTGGCGACCGCACCGTCGTTGACGCTGGCAACTTTTCCTACACTGACTTGGACGGCTCCGTCTCCGCCAACCAGGGTCTGTACGCCAAGTTCTCCAGCGGCAGCCGCATTGTTGTGCGTCTGTCCGGCACTGGATCTTCTGGAGCCACTATCCGCCTGTACATTGAGCAGTACACGGACGACAAGTCCAAGTACGACCTTGACGCCCAGGACTTCCTCCAGCCCGAGATCAAGTTCGCAACGGACCTGCTCAAGTTCAAGGAGTTTGTCGGCCGCGACGAGCCTGATGTCAAGACATAAGCAAAGAATGCTAATTTTATGAATGATGAGAATAAACACCAAAAAGAAGCCCTGATTAGTTAGATAAATCGATCATTTTTAGTATACCAACTTTTCTCACCCGTTTCAACACTGTTGCATCATGAATGGCTTTGCCGTACCATCAGTGTCCAGGTGATTGCTCAAGGATAATCACATGCGATTACACTGTAAGCAGCCAATGCGGCGCATTATGAGGGGGGTGAAATGCAACACAACTCTGCTTCTCGCTCCCAAATGGTCGGCCAAAGTGAAGACGCGGACAATGTCCAATCCTTTCGAGGCAGACGGATAATGTCATCAGCTGCGACTTGATACTCTGGGCGCTTTGATGGCTAGATGACATCTTATGTATATTCCCGTGGAGGAACCCGACCCACTATGGTCAATTTAGTCTGGCACCATACTTACCTACTACCTAGTAAACATCCATGTGCCTATCTGGTATCAGATGCGTCAGCGAGGTCAGAGCCGCGCTAAACATCGAACCGAGGCAACATTATCCGGGCGACTGACAAGTCATTTATTGTTCACAAATCTACTCCCTGGATAATGTAGACATCTGACAATTGATATCCAATCGCTGCTTGGAGCTTTCAGCCTTGTATCTGACATTGAAGTGTGGGAAGAAACCTACATACTCTCCACGGGACTCTCCAAGTGTATTTATCCATTCTTGGTGCTTTCAAATTCCAGCATATCCGTCATCCCCTTTGGCGCAGTCTCGAGTAGTCCCCTTCATCGTCTCTCAAACATGGCAGCCAAAAGCCTGTTCACAGTCTCTATCCCGCCGCTCAAGGACCATGTCGGCGGCGAGATTGTCTGTACCGAGCCCGCGCCAGAGGTCTACCTCTTGACATTTTCCTCGGCCCCGGATAACCGCCTGACGCCAGCCTTTTGCGCGGCCATGATCAAGGCGCTCGACCTGATTGAGCTGCGCAAGCCCGCGACCACGGGCGTGGTCATCACCACGTCGGCCATTCAAAAGTTTTACTCCAACGGCCTGGACCTGGACCTGGCCATTCGCACGCCGGGCTTCACCGAGGACGCCCTCTACCCGCTCTTTCACCGCTTCCTGACGTTCCCTATGCCCACCGTTGCCCTGGTCAATGGCCACGCCTTTGCCGGCGGCTTCATGCTGGCCATGCACCACGACTACCGCGTCTTTGCCGGCGACCGGGGCTACATGTGCATCAACGAGCTCGAGTTTGGCGCCCCGCTGCTGCCGCCCATGAGTGGCATCTTTCGGACCAAGCTGCGGGCCGACGTCTACCGGACCACGGTCCTCGAGGCCCGCCGCTGGGACGCCCAGGCCGCGCTGGCCGCCGGCATCATTGACCGCGCCGACGGCCTCGAGGGCGCCCTGGCCCTGGTGCGCGACGGCAAGCTGACGACAAAGGGCAAGACGGGCGTCTATGGCCTGCTCAAGGAGGAAATGTACCGCGAGCAGGTGGCGCTGCTCACGGCGACGGGCAAGGACGTGGTCAAGTTTAGCGATGCCATGGATAGGGAGAAGAAGCGGAAAGCTGGGCTCAAGAAGAGGGGGGCCGAGTCCAAGTTGTAAGTGGGAGGGAGTCATAAAACCCCCGCGGTTGCATTTAAATTTGGAGTCAATCAAGTCAAACATGGAAAGCGATAAACCATAGACAGGAAACATGCCATTCATTATCGATTAATCAGGGGTCTGATATTTAGAGAATCCCCCCCAAAAAACCAATATTGGTCATGATAAAGAGCTGCAACGCTGGACAAACCAGGTTAAACTCCAAATGAATGCACATGTATTGTTTGTCATGAAATAAACTGAGCTACCTCTGCTCCTGCTTCATCAAAGGTGGGGAAAAAAAAGTAGTTCAATATGTCGCGAGCTGGCGACGCTTGAAATTATCAGCGAAAGAGAAATTAGTCCAAAAGGGGGGGAGGAAAGAAAAAAGCAAGAGAGATCACAAGTCCTTCAAAGGATGGTCTTTCCGCCACATAAATACCCTTGGCTCGTAGGCCGTTTTTTTATCTCTTTCAAATTCACATCAAGATACTCCCGTCGAGCCCCTCAAGTCGAAAAGAAGTCCGTTTAACCTTGTCCAGCCACTCAAAATCCCGCCGCCCAGCGCCAGGCATCGCGTTGAGAGAGACAAGTTCTCTACTGGGGCGTGGTTGCGTTGATGGGAATTCTGAATCGGAAGTTGCCAAATCGGAAGCAGGCGCCAAAGGCGGACTGGCAGGTTGCGCAGTACAGACCACCGGTGCCGCACCATCCCCAGGCGCTGCAGCACTGGCCCGTCGGGCAGCGTGTCTCGAAGTCGGTGCCGTGGTATTCGACACCGCAGCGGCCGTCGGTGGACAGAGGAGGAACGCCGTCCTAGTAAATCACCTGTCAGTATCACAAGGGTCATACTTGCATAATGGGGTGAGAGGTCAATTTGGAACGTACTGCTGGGACGGTGATGTTAAAGTCAAATGGTGGGTTCACGATGACCGACGTTGTGACGGGAATCAACGTCGAGATCGTGGTCGGTATCGAGATGGATGTGATAGTGAAGCTCGTTTCGAGGCTTGTCGGGAGCTCAGTTGGTGTTGTCAGTGGTGGCAGCTCTGTTGTGATGTCGCTTGTAGGGAGCTCAGTAGTCGAAATCTCGATTGAAGTCTCAATCGATGTGGGGAGCTCAATGGAAGTCTCGATCGATGTTGGGATCTCAATCGAAGTCTCAATTGAAGTCTCAATCGATGTCGGAAGCTCAGTAGTCGAAATCTCAATAGAGGTTTCAATCGAGGTGGGAAGCTCAGTGGTGGAGATCTCAATTGAAGTCTCGATCGAAGTGGGCAGCTCGATTGAAGTCTCAATTGAAGTGGGGACTTCGATAGAGGTCTCGATTGAAGTTGGCAGCTCAGTCTCAATCGAAGTCGGTAGGTCAGTAGTTGAGATCTCAATAGAAGTCTCAATTGAAGTTGGGACCTCGATTGAAGTCTCAATTGAGGTTGGGAGCTCAGTCTCAATCGAAGTCGGCAGGTCAGTGGTTGAGATCTCGATAGAAGTTTCAATTGAAGTCGGGAGCTCAGTCGTTGAAATCTCAATAGAGGTCTCGACTGAAGTCGGGAGCTCGATAGAAGTCTCAATCGATGTGGGAAGCTCGGTAGTCGGGATGTCGGTGGGAAGATCACTAGTCTGGTGGCTGAGGTCCGTGGTAACGTCGGTGCTGATCGGAATCTCCGTCGAGACTGTAATGGTAGGCTCGCCAGTAGGTGTGGCAATAATGGTAATCTCCGTCGAGATGATGCTATCCGTGTCAGTAGGGACCAGGTCGCTTGTTGTATCGAACGTGGGCTCCAGGCTGATGGTGCTGCTATCGATAGTCGTTGGTATATCAGTAATGATATCAGATGTATCGATGGTAGGGACCGGGAGCGAAGTCGGCAGGCTAATGGTTGTCAAGTCTGTCGGCAGCGAGGTGATGTCCTCGGTGCTTGTGGGAAGGTCGGTAGTCTCGAATGACGTTGGTAGAGTTTCCGTCGGTAGAGTCTCTGTAGGCAGCGTGATGACAGTGTCCGTTGGCAGTTCTGTTGTCTCGATCGGGAGCTCAGTAGAGGTCTCCAGAGACGTCGGGAGGGTGATCGTATCCGTCGGCAGGTCCGTCGTGTCCGTGGGAAGCTCGGTAGTATCCAGCGATGTGGGCAGAGTCTCAGTAGGCAGCGTGATGACAGTGTCCGTAGGCAATTCTGTGGTCAGATCTGTAGAGGTGTCGGTGGGAAGCTCCGAAGTCTCAATGGAAGTTGGCAGAGTTTCAGTAGGGAGCTCAACGCTAGTCTCAGTGGGCAAGTCAGTGATAACAGGCAGGTCGGTCGAGATCTCTGTAGATGTCGGGACTTCCGTTGGAATCTCAGTGATGGTCGGGATGTCGGTGGTAATCTCAACCGTGGTGCTCAGATCCGTGGAAAGAATGGTCGTGGGGACATCCGTGGGAACCTCGATTGAGGTAATCACGTCCGTGGAGACTTCAATAGTCGTTGGCAGGAGCGTGGAGATATCAATGTCCGAGGTCAACGATGACAACAATGAAGTAATATCAATCGAACTCGTGAGATCCGTCAAAGTTTCAATAGGAAGATCGGTAGACAGATCAGTGGACGTGGGCAACTCAGTCGTCTCAGTCGGCAGATCGGTAATCTCGGAAGTTGGCAGCTCTGTCGTCTCGATAGGCAGGTCAGTGGAGATTTCAGTAGAGGTTGGCACTTCAATAGAAGTCTCAATCGTCGTGGGCAAATCTGTAGAGATATCCGTCAAAGTTGGCAGCGTTAAAGTGGGCAACGTCAAAGTTGGCAATGTCAAAGTTGGCAATTCAATGGAAGTCTCGATAGTTGTAGGGAGATCTGTCGAGGTCTCGATTGTCAAGGAGATATCAGAGGTGATATCGGTGACCGTTGGTAGATCAGTCGTGATATCAGTGATCGTGGGCAGATCAGTCGTGACATCGACGGTGGTCGGCAACACGGACGTAACATCGATCGATGTGGGAATTTCAGTTGTGATCTCAACTGTCGTGGACTCATCCGTAGAAAGAATTGTCGTAGGCAGGTCAGTTGAAACCTCTACTGCAGTGGTGATGTCCGACGACACCTCAAGAGTTGTGGGAATAGAGGTAGGCACTTCAATGGAGGTTGGGACCTCGGTCGTAACATCAGTCGACACGGGCAAGTCTGTTGTAATCTCAGTAGACGTGGGCAGGTCTGTTGTCACCTCGAGAGACGTGGCAATATCTGAAGAAGTGTCAAGTGTTGTAGGCAACTCAATCGACGTGGTGATTGGCACTTCTGTAGAAATTGTTGTCGTGACGGGCAGATCAGTGGATACCTCGACTGATGTGGGCAGGTCAGTGGAAACTCCTGAGATTGTCGTGGGCAGAACTGTAGGGATTTCCGTCGACGTGGGCAGCAGGTCGGTTGAAACAGTCACGCTGGGGCTCAGCGAGACTGATGGAGATACAGAAATCGGGATCGAGATATCCGTGGAGATGGGAGACGATACTGAGGTCGTTGGTACTGAAATCGGCAATGATGTTCCCAACAACGTCGAGGAGGAAGAAAGAGAAGTTGATGGCAGAACTACCGACGACGAGCTCGATCCTGGACAAGCCCCATTGACGTTCTGGTAGAGGGTGAACTGAATGTCATCGAACCAGGTAGCACCAACAAAGCCGGCCGCAGCTGGGTCTCCACCGGAGGATAGAGTTGGTGAGTAGCCAGTGCCGAATCGGATCTTGTCCAAATTCTTGAAATCGTCAGTCAGTGTAGCAACGATCATGTTTCCCGTAGTCGAGCGCATGTTTGGGAGGTAGCTGAACTGCTGAGCGGCCACTCGGTTGCCATTCCTATAGCCGAGAACGGCTACGATGCAGCGCGAGACACCAAAGGGAATCGTCTGGAATCCAAATGCACAGCCAAACTTGAAGGATGTCAAGTCAAACGAGTCGTACTTTGAACCAATGTAGTTGACCTTGACAATTGGTGTGGATTGGTCGCCATAGTAGAGCGCAGATTGGTTACCCGAGGCCGGGTTGATGCCGTAAGGCAGCTTGCCAGTCTTGTCATGGGGATCTTCGACGTCTATATTCCTGATGTTAGTATCTTGTACCTATACTGGCGGACATTATAGGCTCTCACAGAAATCCTGGAACTTTACTCCATTGTAAGTACCAATAGGTGTTCCCGCAGCACGAGGTCCTCCAGTGGTGAGGTCGTCAAAGTTATCCAGTACGCTGACGGGACAGAGGGTGGCGCTGGTGAGCGCTGCTCCGGAGAGCAGCAGCGGCAGAACGGAGTTGAGCATCTCGGGAGCTCAGCTATTACTTCTCAGATGGAATTGAAGAAACGAGTGGAACGAGGATGATGCACAACCTCTCTTGAAGCAATACTAAGCTCTGAGGCCTGTAGATTCCACCATGAACCCAGAAGGCGGCGCGCTGTTTATATATTCGCGGTGCCCTCAAGGCCGTGAAAACTGAGTGGCGGCGGCATCTTTCGAGGCGTTCCATGGACCATACAGCTCAGTGAACCGTCTCCGTGATCATGCTGCGCTCGCTCCAAGCGTGGACGCACGCGATTCCACCTGAGACATTATAGAGTCTGCCGCTGCTGAAGGGGCTCGAGGGGCGCCTCCCCAAAGCTTCTCGTGCTGGGAATCACAACGGAAGATCTCCGTGCATCGTGGTTGGAATTGCCATTCCGGGTCAGCTCAGAAGCATTGATGCCGATGTTCTTGGTATCATGGAATATCTCATTCATGCACATGTTTGTTTCATTATCACTTGATTTATTGTTGTCATTCTATGAGTAGTCCGATTCATCTTTTCGCCTGGCCAGTGCAGATCCGAAGAGCGTGGAGTTGAAAGGGTCTTGCGAAGATCATGATCAAAACAAGCCTAGTCTGTAGTATGACTCTCTATTCTTTTTCAAAGACACACAAACCGTTGTGATCAAAATGAGCGACAGAAGCAAATTCTACGAGCTGACCCGAGCCGCAGGTTTCAATTAGCTAGGAGAGTGAACTCAAAAGTGCAGTCATCCCATTGGCCATTGGAGGCGGCAGCAATAGCCTGTCTCTATAAAAGCAAATTTACCCTATAGTATTACTAAGTTGGTAGCCAAAGCACCCCACAAGTTGTCAATTTTGAGTTTCAGCTGATGTCAAAATATTGAGGGACTTTGCAGCAGAGCACGTGGTTTTGGTGATGAACCAGGAAACCACCACGGCTCGGCTCACTGGGAAAGGTTCACTGACTGAGTCCCGCCTCCGCCACTGTCGCCCGAGGCTTGAACGAAATAGGCTTCTTGGGGGAGCTTGTTGACCCATCGAGCCGAGTCGCGGTGAGGCCCGCAAGTGGACAGGGCAAGTGGACAGGATCCCAAGTCCAGACCTCAGTCTTGACCATTATCGTCGCATTCCCTTCAAGAATCAAATGAGCTAGATTCACTATGCGAAAACGTTATCCAAAAACAATCCCATAGGGCCCAACCTTGATTGTTTAGCCATGCTGGGATCAGCCTTGCCAGAACTCTGAATTATTTTGGTTATGTTTGGTACCGATGCAAATCACTTAAGTTGCAGAAAAGAAAAACCATTAGTGCCTCGATCTGCAAACCTGTGGAAGTGGCATCGAGTCAGGTGAGAACATAATATTCTTTAGGAAACTATTAGTTGAATGAATCAATGGCTCCAAAGTACAAGCATTTGTTTAGTTAAAAAAAAAAGAAGAAAAAAAAAGTAGACAGTCACTGGGGCTTGGGTTTGATCACGTGAGGTTCGTACGTTCCACATTCCTTCCAAAGGTTGAACATGCTTTCTTTTCTTTCTGTGACGCATTTCCTTCATACTGGACTCATTTAGTCGTTCTGCTAACTTATTTATGTATCGTAAAATACTACCAAGAAGTGCATGAAGTGTCCTTTCTACGGGCAAGTCTCTGCCAAAGGATGCCAGAATGCTCAATCAATTGATGGAGCAAGAGGAAATGCTCATGATGGACCTCATCCCTGACCAAGGTCGCGTGTCCCGTGCATGGTACCTTGCATTAATTTGTTAAGCAAGGAGCACAAGTCAAAATGCAGCGCTCACGATGAGACGGAAGGATACGAGTCTTGCCGTGCTGTGGCTGAAAATGTCAATGGGAGCCGTGCTTCTCGACTGTGTGGCGATCAAGATATGCGCAAATCGAGGACCGCAAGACTTGACTGCCTTGTGGGATTTTGTGCGAATCAGATGTCGTCGCTTGTGTATCCCAAATCGAATCAGACATCAGCCCACAATAACCATATAGAATTCCTGACTCTATGTTCTGTTCCCCAGCCATTTACAGCGATGAATTTGGAACCTTTGGTCCAATCTCAACACTCGGACACATTTGTGGAACATGGGAAACGAAAAAAGAAATAAAGAAATACAGGAAGAAGGATGGAAAGAGAAGTATAGCGCGCTGACCAAAGAGAGAAAAAAACCTGATGGTCTTACACCACGACGTGTCTTAGAAGCATAGACCAGATGAATAACGGGATGGCATCTTGGAGCAAAAAGGAAGTTCCGCAAACCCGCTTTTGATTCCGCGCCCTGCATGAGGCGTCAAGGTTTGGAATGAAACTAGACGTGTCAACTGAAGGTCGGGTCCTTCATTACGCTACAGAGTGCGTAAACTTCCCAGGCTGATGAGGCATGTCAGAAATTCCATACCCACGTGTGCAATTGAATGGATATATCTTCATGGATTTGCGTCACTGTAGCCTCGAGCCGATCCGGATAAGATGCCGTTTGAGAGGATCGCGATTCGTGCTAGACTTGGCAGCGATCGACGTGTTTAAATGTCCTGCTTATTTGCTCACAGATGTGACAGTACGCTATAAAATCCCATTCACTCTATAAGGTTGGTGAGCTCTAGCATGAGCAATGGATCGCACAGGTATGGCGACTACTGCAACATCACAGAAAAACCACCGAACTTTCATGGCCAGAACCTCCATCCGCTCTCATCTGACATAAGTCTGGTACTCACTCCTTTTCTTCAGCTTCAGCCTCCTTCTTGGCTTTCTGTTCCGCAGTCGTTTGTTTTTCCCACATGGCAAAGTAAGCACCCTGCTTCTTCAAGAGCTCCGAGTGGGTACCCCGCTCCACGACTTTGCCTTTAGAGAGCACTACGATCTGATCCGAGTTGGTGATGGTCGAGAGGCGATGCCTGATGCCAAAATATCAGTGAGCAGTTCTTCTTGTATTTCAATATGGGAAGGCTTACGCTATTGTGATGGTGGTTCGGCCGGACGTCACTCTCTCCAAAGCATCCTGGATCTGGCGTTCTGTATGAGTATCGAGGGACGCAGTGGCCTCATCCAACAGAAGAATCGGGGCATCCTTCAGAATGGCCCTGGCGATGGCAATCTGATGAGGTGTCAGTCATGAAACCAGAATCCGGGTCAGCGCCATCACGGCGCTCCACTTACTCTTTGACGTTCACCACCAGAGAGCTTCAAGCCTCTTTCACCCACTTTGGTTTCGTATCCATCGGGGAATGCCAGAATACGATCGTGGATATTGGCTGCTCGTGCAGCATTGAAGACTTGCTCCTCAGATGCTGATGGATTGGCGTAGAGCAGGTTGAACATGATGCTAGCGTTGAATAGCACCGTATCCTGAGGCACGACGCCGATGTACTTTCGGAAGCTATCAAGCTTGAGATCCCGAATGTCATGGCCATCAACTGTAACCGATCCACCAGCGACATCATAGAATCGGAACAGAAGTTTCAAGCACGTCGACTTGCCAGAACCAGACTCGCCCACAATGGCGGTCTTGGTGCCGGGCTGCACGGTAAAACTGACCCCATCAATGGCTGGCTCCTTGCCCTGGTAAGAGAAGCGAACATCATTAAACTTGACTTCGCCTTTCGGGTCTTTGAGAGCTACCGCATCTGGCTTTTCGACGATGCCAGACGTCTCCTTGAACTGCAGAATGTCAGTCGAAAATTGTTTTCCAAGGTGCGATAGCAAACATACCAGATCGAGCATCCGCTCAGACTCTATTAGCGTATTCTGCAACATGGTATAGTAAGTGCCGAAAAAGTTCAGTGGAGCCTGCAATTGTGCAAAGTATGCCATCAGCTCAACGAAGCCCGGCACAGTCTCCTGTCCAGTAGAAATCTTGTAGGCCGAAAGAACAACAATGAGGGCCGTGCCAAGCGTGAAAATAGAGCTCTGAGTCAGGTTCAGGGCATTGAGCGAGTAGTACACAATTCGCTCAGCCCTTTGGTATATCGTTACTTGTTCCTTGAAACGCCCCGTTTCTGACTTGACGGCGCAATTGTGCTGTACCGTTTCATAAGCCATGATGGCATCAGTTCTGTGAAGCATTAGCGGTGATTGGTGGTTGATTTATCAAAAGTATTTGGCCATACCTTGCAGCATCCATTTCTCGACTCTTGGTAGTCATGTCTCTCCTCTGCCTGGCGCGGAATTTGGCCATGTAAATAGTCAAAAAGACATATGACCACATGATGGTGAGAACGATCAGAGTGTAGAATGCATTGTACTTGAAGAAAAAGTACACGGCCGCAATGAGAATATCGAAGATCATTGGAAAGACTTGGAAAAGGAAGCTCTCCAAAAAGGTATTCATCGCACTGCCACGGCTGAGCGCGCTGGTCACCTCACCAATTTTCTTGCTCAGATGAAAGTCCATGGACAATCCAAGAACATGCTCAAAGGCGGCACAGGCAAGTCGACGGTATAGATTCTGAGAAACTGGTATCCATAAGACAGCACGTGCAGCACCAATGGCACCTTGACCACCCTGCAAACCGCGGAAAATCACGTACAGTGCAATGTCCTTGTAAGGCATGCGACCATATCCAAGCTCTGAGACGAGGACTCCCATCTGACGGGGGACCAAGAGGTTTATAACGCGCTGAGCGATCAGCAAGATGATACATAGAACCACAACGGCTTGGTGCAGACGCGAGTCCTTGGGCCTTTTAAAGATGATTAACATGAGACTATTCCGAGCATATCCGGGAACGCTGGCTTACCAGAGGTAGGGGAACAGAACACGGAAGCCGGAGATGTAATCGAGCCATCCACTCTTCTGTGCATCAGGTTTCTTTGGCGGGGCTTTGGCTCCGTTTGCAGGTGTGCTGCCGTAGCCATTGGCAGGCTCTCCATTCTCGAGAAGCGATTCGTGCTCAGATGACGAGCCGGCATGCTTCGGTTTCTTCAATGCCCATTGGCGTCGAGCCAATACAGCAACCATGAACAGCAGCAGCACAAGTCGCGCAAGACTCAATGAAAAGAGGTTATCCAGAAGCCTCGAGCTGACATGAATCCGTTCTTGCTGTGAGAACAGAACAGCAGCAATGACGGCCTCGAGGATAATGCCAGCCGCCCAAGCGATGGCATGAGCAACGGTTGGCGTCCAAGGGCCATCTGGATCTGGCAACAGGCCACCAAGAAAGTAGAGCAGTACACCAAGATAGGAAGCAATGTAGGCAGTGTACGGAAAGTTGACTGGTGGGTAAGCCTGCTCCTCGGCAATTGCCTGGGCAGTGACAAGCACTACGCTGACTAGCTGTTGCGGCAATGTTAATTTTTGGAAGCCTTGTATTGAGGGAACATTAAGACAGGGATATTATACATACCAATAGCGGCAACAGTAATGCCTGCGCAACGCGAATGATTCTGTTGTGTACTCGATTCACCTGCTCGGCGCGTTTCTCATCCACGTCCGGGGAGCTTCGGGCATTGTAGCGCTGATGGCGTGCGAGCTGCGACAGAGCCAAAGTCACGAAAAGACCGCAGGGGTAGAGGTAGAAGGCGACCTCCAGCCCGACTTGGACGCCACTCATACTTCCGAAAAGGCGACGTTGTGTCGGCACTCAATGGTTGATGATACAAAAAGGGTTAAATTTCAAAAAATCCTTTGATGTCATGGTTGAAGATGGTACCTGGCAGGCGGCTAAGGCTTATGGGTCCCCTACCCGTGCACCTTAGCGTTGGTCGTGGGGCCGAAGCCCGGGTGTTCTAAACGGAGAGTTCTATTTCCCTTGCCCCGCCAAGATGCATCTTACTCTTACTAATGTAGTATCTTATCCTTGCATCCAATGCACATAGGAGAACAAGTTTCGTTGAATGTATCATGCTGCTTTGCGGAAACAATCAATACCAAATTCGCAGGAATGAAAGTATTCAATTCTTCGCAGAGATGAATTAAGATATCAGCCGCGGGCGAGTGTTTGATTTTATGGAATTAATACACTCGATTTGACAAAGTTATGCGTTTGTGGTTTCTCCCTTGATCTTCTTTTTTTTTTTTTTTTTTTTTTTTTTTTCCCCTTTTTTGAACAAACGATTGCCAACGCCAACATCATTCATTGAGTTCAATACACTCTGATACCGCTTAGCCATACCCCAACTACTTGATAGATCTGCCGTCTGGTGGTCCATGTCTTGGTTGTCCATATCGCTTCCACCGTCATCATATAGGTCACTAAAATCGGTCCAGTCGCCGTTGGAGTTGTTACTGTTGCTGTCTTTAAAATATATTCGAGATACCCCATTCCCAAATGCGTTTGCCCTTCATCTCAGCAAGACGTTGGGAATACATCTGGTAAGGGTTCCCACTTGGTTGGCCAGGAACTCATGCAGGATGCGTACTCTTTGTTCCCAGCGAGGCTTCGGAACGGCGAAGAGCTTATCCGTTGGCCTTCAATAGTAGAGGGAATAGGGCAAAGCGGTAGAAGGGAGACACAATTCAGTAAAAACGCTTTTCGAGAGGAATACAAATCGTGCTGGATTCCATACATTTGTCCATTAGACATATTAAGTTCTGTATCTCTCGCAAACTTTCTAAGAATCAACGGTATTCGACTGGTTTGTTTTTCGTTTTTTTATCTGAGGACTTGCAAATCTATATTACGAGCCATCCTCTCCATCTCTGTCTAGGTGGATGTAAGAGTTACACCCTGAATATCCCCGGGGTAGGAAGCGCTGCTCATGATGGCCTACGGTGTCTGCGATGGCCAAAGATTTCATAACTCCAACTTCATAGATTATAGCACCCACACTGAGCTATCCATGACAAGTTGTTTGAGCAATATCAGTTCATTACCGAAAAGAGAGCATTCCCCTCCAATTATAAGGCATAATATTCATACCCATATTGCATTTACATATCGCAATTATATCGAGTATGCACGGCTTATACACAAGTCTGATTGGCCCATTCATGTCCTTGCGGCTAACAGCCAAAGACCGGCCCCACTCTTTTTTCGTCAAGCTACGTCCTGCATTAGACCGACCCCAAGAAAAATATCGTGGAAGCTCTTTTGGGGAGCGCGGCTTTGCAAGCAGTAGAACAGCGACATCGCCAACAATTGTGCCCACGCCTCTCCATTTGCGAATCTTGCCACGGACTCCCCCGAGGACGCAAGAAACCGAAAAGAAGACATGGCGACGCCAAGACTCGGCCGGGCGCTCACAACGTGTCCAAACTGCCTGGGACGCCTGCCCCTCGCCCGACCGACGGCCACGCAGGTACTGCCCTCGCCGCTGCAGCAACTGACCCAGGTCCGGCACGCGAGAACCCTCACCAAGGCCGAATTGGAGGATCTTCAGGGTATTCCTGTGCGGCTGCTCAAGAACATTGCCGGGTTCGGCAAGCAACGTATGTTTCCTGACCGTGGCCTTGTCTCTATCTCTCTTTGCCTCTCTGCGCCTGCTCCGACTCTACCTGCCGAAATCATTACAGAGAGCCTGGCTGATTGCTGACCTTTTCTACTTGAAATCTAGATTCCATTATCCGAGTCAAGCCCGGCCGTATGCGAAACCAATGGCACCACAAGGGTCTCGCCGAGTACATGACCAAGAAGCGGTTCACAGAGCTGGGACTCACAGAGGCCGCCATTGGTGTGCGCGACCGCACGTTTGGCACCAAGTTGCTCGACGAGGAGGACGGCGATAGCCAGAAGATTGTCACCAACGAACCAGTCAAGACCAAGAAGAAGGAGACCATTGTTATGACGGTATGTGACAGCAGTCTATCAAATTCCTATGGAATGGATTGGGATTGGCGAGTTAGGATATAGAGAACCAAACAAGGATCACGAGCATTGCTAACTTCGCCATTTTATACATACAGGCCGATGAATCCCGCGCCCTTTTACAAGATCTCCTCCCCAAGGTCCTAGTCTTTGCTAGGAAACCAATCGCCGCACCCGAGCCGGCCAAGGACCCTGAACCCGTGGTCTCGCGCAATTTTGCCCTTGCCGCCAACGCGCAGGTATCGACGCAAACCGCGGCGGAAGCAGCAGCAGTACCCGAGCAGCCACAGCAAGACACCAAGGCCATCTTTGGTTCGGTGGCCCCCACCGATGTCGTGGCGCGCATCCGCGAGGCCCTCCTGGCCGACAGCAATGGTAGTCGCGTGTCGTTCGAGGCCGAGGCCGTCTCGATTCTGGGGCTTGAGGCCGGCGAAGACCGTATCAAGCGGCTGGGCGTGTACGAGGTCGAGATTGTGACGGGCAAGGGTCTGGAGCCCGTCAGGAGGACGGTCGAGGTTGTTCCCGAAACCGACTAAACGGTAAGGCTGAAGCCACGACCGCCGACCGAACTTCACCAGCTCATAATGATGCAATGGCTCGGTGAGTTTTGATAGGCCTGGGCGACAGAATAGAAAGAGTAAAGAATGATGTGGGCTGTACTATATGTTGTTAGAAATGTACCAAGAAATGTACAACACGTGTTACCATGGACAATATACTCAATGGCAAACAAAACATGGCTGACAAGTGCACATTATTTGTTGCGCGGTTGCTTCAAATTTTCAGGAGTGTGCGCTCGATACTACATTCCATATCCATGAGCCCATTATCATTCTATAAAGGTAGACAGTACTAAGCTACGCGTGTGGGTATAGCCTTATTCCACCCCAAACCAAAATACCTGAGCAATCTGAATACACGACCACAATCACAGATGGTAAGGAAACTATCTAACCCAAATGCCTGCCAACGCCAAACACCAAATCAAACCCTGCTAAATAACCACACGTAAATCAGGCACTGATCTCGGAGGAACGACTTTGAGAGGGAGCCAATGTTACTTTCCGGGATAGCTAACGTCGAGACTCCAAAGAGAATCCCAGACCACGCTCTTATCACGGCTGTCGGCACTGGTATTGCTTGTGTCTCTTTGCAGCTGTTGGTGACCGTTGCCTCCTTCTGAATTCTGACCTGCACCTTGATGAAGCCGTTGTTTGGAAGGGCTACCACGGTATAGGCTGGCGGGCTTGGATTTGGCTGGTGATGTGGAAGTTGGCTGGGACCGTGGAGGCGGTGGCGGCATCCGTTGCCAGTCCTATCCAAATCAGCTTCATTCAGCTTTGGATCATCACACTCAGGGACCGAAAAGAGAATCCACCACTTCTTGGTCGCGTACCTCATCGCCCTCGGCATGTCCACCGCTGGCTTTGGCGGATCCAGAACCTGAAGAGTGTTCCACTGCCTTTCCTTTGCCCATCGCCCCAACGCTACCGGCCAGATCGGGGCTGTCTGACGGACCAGCACGCAGACTATTCGTCTCAGAAGCCAATGCACTACTCTTGGCAGCGCCGGCGCCAGCGCCGCCAGCAAAAGGCAGAGCTTTTCTATTGACACTGCCTGAACTTGACCGACGGCTTTCAAGACTTTTGCTGAGCGTACGACTAACGCCTTCAATGCCCGTTGCTTTGCCACCAGGAAGCAACCTGCTCGCACCGGTTCTTGCTTGGTGTGTGTGTATATCGGCCACAGCCTCTACGGTATTGGCGGCCACGGTGCTTTTGCCCAAACCCGGTGTTGATGGCGCTCCGGCTTTGTCCTCGGCAGCATCAACAAGCCACCATCTGAGCCCATCAGAGAGATCGAATGGGTTGTCAAATTCAGTCTCCCCGCTACCGTTGCTGGTATTTACGGAATCGGTCTCGCCAGCATGGGCAGCAGTTGATGAACTCAAGCTCTTGGACAGGTCCACAACGCGCTCCTGCACCCGCGTAATGCGAGCTACGAGCCATTCACGCTGCCTCAGGCGGTGAGACTCCTGCTCACGCAAGAAGAAGTGAGGACAGCCAACATTGAAAGCTGCCCAAGCCCCAGTGGTTTGATTTCTAGTCGGCAGGAACAGCGCCAGGTCGCCTTCCTTGAAATGCCTGAAAGCAATCTTGTCATGGGCATCCTTAACGGCTTGATGTGCTCGTTCACGATAATTGCGTGCATCCTTGGTATATTTGCGAGCCGTATGCTCTAACTCTTTGACCCGCCGGTAGATTGCCTCGGCAAAAGCATCAATGTCGAAGGAACCAGGGCCAGACACGAATCCCTGGTACTGAGACGTTTCCAATTCGGCATCCTCAGCGTTCATCCAGTACAACAATTTCAAGTCAGTGCTGTCGGCGAGTGTGGCACCCATTGACACCGAACGTCGCACAGAACTACTTGGATCTGACGAGTCATTTGCATCCTTGGATGTTCGTTCGGCACGAGGGATCTTCTGTATAGTCATCTTGCCGTCTTGCCGGTTGACTGAGAAGGAAAGCCTCTCAAGAAGCCGGAGTAGTCGCTCATTGTAAGTGAACAAGCGTTGAGTCAGATCCTTGGTGCGCTCGTTGCGTCCTTCAAAACGTTGACTCAAGCCCATGGCGCGCAAATCCAAGGAATCGAGCTTCTCACGGTACATGCGAACCTCCTCCTCCAGGCTGCCAGTATGGGACTGTCTGGCAGCGAGTGTCTCCATGAGCTCGGCGACTTTCTTTTCTTTCTCCTCAAGCTTCTTTCTCAGCGTTTCCGAGCCTGACTCGCCCTCCGTCATCTTCATACGGAGCTCACTGAGCTGATCGCGCGCTTCTGTTATCTCATTTTCAAGAGTCCGACTCTTGGCCTTTTCTTCCTCGAAGACCTCATTTAGCTTGATTCGGGCAGCTTCCTCGGATGACAGCTTTTCTTGTGTCATTGCAACTTCAGTCTTGCTTTCCTTGATCGTTTCTTGAGCGATCTCTAGATCAGACTTCAGTAAAGTCATATCCTCCTCAAGCGTCATGACCTTGGACAGAACATCACTGGATTTCGTGGCGACAGCCTCCATGAGGTCACTGATGTCCTCGGGGATCTTTTCCCGTGGTGATATTTGACCATGGATGTCCCTTAGAGTTTGGATGTGAGTCTCAGCACTGGCCTCGGATGCTTCGGCTCTTCTACTAAGCGTCTTAACAGCCTCATTTGCCTCTTGCAACTGCTTTTCCAAGGACTCATTTCGTTCTCGCTGCATTCTTGCTTCGTTGCGCAAAAACTCGACCTGGCCTTGCGTTTTGAGAGTCTCGTCATGCTTCTCTTGGTTAAGACGCTCGACTTCATCCTCGAGGGATCGCATTCTATCTATGAATGCTCCCTTTTCGTCTTCCCTAGACTGCCCGAAATGCTCAATCTCGTCTTCGGTCTCTTCCAGGCGAGCCTTCAAGGTCTTGATCTCATTCTCCAGGGTCTTTCGCTCCCTGTCGTGCTCCTTTTGCAGAGCATCCATGTTCTCCAGGAGATCCTTCTTGATGGAATTGACTTCATCCATTCGACCCTCCATGTCCTTGGTACGGGCAGCGGTTTCTTTGCCGAAAACCGCGGATCTCTCTTTTTCAGTGACAAGATCTCCCTCAAGCTGGGTAATACGCCTGAGCAGGGCTTCACTGTTGTCAGACACATTGGAATATCGTCGATCATCGGGGATGGCTGGAGATTTGATCGAAGACACGGAGCTGTTGCGATCGTGGCTCCCAGGCTGGAAAAGGTTGCCGATCGAAGGTCTGGATTCGGTGCTCTGGCGATGCAAGAGTCCTTCAAGGCGTCGGACCCGGCTCTCTGCTGTCTTGAGCTTGCCCTCCAACATGGCCTTATCGGCTTGAAGGCCACGCAACAGGTCGTCATCACCACGGACAAGAAGTCCGCTTCTACCAAGAGCTGCTTCATGGACACTGCCGTTCTTGAAAGCCTTCACCCTTTTCATCTGCTGCTTGGTTGGTGAATTGAGCTCATTGATAAGTTTTTGAATGTCCTCGATTACTGTTGTATCAGCCCTATGATGTTGTACCACGGCTAGGAAGTCGTCCAGGTCCTTTTTGTTTACCGCTGGCCACGCCTCCTCTTGGCCAAGGACATTGACCTCGAGGCCAAGCACATTGCTCTCTGTCTTGTCGGGACCGTAAGTACTGCCCACCATTTTCTGCCATTTGCGACGCCGTTTGAGCTCCTCGTCTTGGAATAAAGCCATTTCGTTGACCAGAGTTGAGGAATCTGTTTTGACCTTGTCTGACCATTCTCTCCGACGCATTGATTCAGCCATGAAGGATGCGTACATGAATGGCAACTGTTGTATGAGTCGTAAATAGTCGAAAGTGGTCATTTCCTCTTCACCCTGGTTCAAGACACCCATCATCGTCTTGAGGTTGTGAAGAAAACTCGTTATTTCAGCGATCGTACGCATCAACACAAGGGACTCGGCAGATAAATCGTTTCTCGCTCGGGTTGCGTCTCTGAGCAGCTCGTCCATCTCCCGAGCTCTATTCTGAACACTTGGCAACAGACGTTCGGTGTGGTTTGCGGCCGTCTTCGATGCTTGCAGGACGTCCCTAGTCGAGCTCGAGTAGGCTAATGTTGCCTGATAATCCGTATCTATCTTCTTGGCCACGGCTTCAATGTCCTCGAGTAGTTGTGCTGCATCATCACCATGGGTCAATATTGAGCGAGACATGACCTTGTCGATTTCCTGGAACAAATCGTCGCAGCCGCCAAACATTTTGTCTGCCATATTATCCAGCTCAGCGACCTTGTTGTTGAATTTCCGCAGAGACGATGCTGCAAGCTTCCCAGCTTTACGAGCAGTGTCCAGGTCGATCAGATCTTCGAGTGTGGCCTGCCGGGACTTGCGCAGGTCTCGTCCAGTCATAAATCGCACCATGGTTGCTGAAATCGTGATGCCCCGCGCAAGATCCATATATTGCTCCCAATTTGTTGCAAGGGTGCCGTACTCTTCCTGTGCTGGGGCGACCCATTTCTTCAATTCGTTAAATTTAGGTTCCTGTGGTCGGACTGCCGAGTCCAGGTTAGCCACGGCTGCATCGAGACATTTGGTCATGACCTTCATTTCCTCGTGACGGGCCTGGAAAGCTTCGGTCATGGCCGCACAGTCCTCTATTATTTTGAAGGCCCAGTCCCGGCGGCTCTTGAACAGGTCCTGCCATGACTGGAGCGAATGGGTGTTCTCGATGTAATCGGGCGCATTCGTGACAGTGTACTGCTTCGGAATGGGCTCCTCGGAAGCAAGGTGTGCTGGTGTGCCGGTAGGCGAGGCTTGCGTTATCCGGACGTCGTAGATGTATATTTCCTTTTCGAAGTGTATCGTCTGAATCTTGACAGTCTTGCCTTGCGGCGTGAGGGCAATGATGTTTTGCGGCGAGATGGAGCTCGGCCGAGCGACCCAGGCTTTGAACTCATCCAAACTACACGAAACACGCTCCGTTAGCAACAGACGACAAGTGCAAACAAAAGCAAAGGGTCTTGGACTAGGAGCCGCGAGACATACGTTGCGAACTGCGAGATGTCAACCTGCAGGCGCTGGCCCGTATGGGCTATCAACACCTGCGTCGGCGTCGCCATAGCGCATGCATTCTCTCTCGCGCCAGGAGAGTTGCAGAGTTTGGTCACGGATGTTGCGAAACGTATGTGTCGGGCAGTAACAATGCGACGGTGTTTTGAGGATATGTGGCTCAAGGTTGTAGAGGTGCGATATCACAACCTTTGAACAAAGACCGGTCGAGGTTTGTTTTGCTGGGTAATCACAAGGGTCATTCGTCAGATATCCCAGATGACCGCCTAGGTTAGGGTAGGCAGAGCAGTGAGCTACTAGGTTGTAGCACGCGCCGCCCACCATGCGCCAGGGTCTCTCCAAGCGGCCTACCGTACCTGGGCTGCGATAAGTACTCGAGTCTCGACAATCAGAAACACCGATAAGCGTAGATTGAGATGTCGGCCAATTGGCGGACGAAATTCCGCAGTGATGATTTGCGGCTTCACTTCTCTGGAAGCTGAGATGCAAATATTGGCAAGTTTGGCAAAATCTTGTCAAAAATCAAGACCAGCATGACATATGCTTGACTTCAAGATTCAATCCCTTGTCAGGCCAAAGGTTATGCAATATTGCGGCTCGCCGAAACTTTCCCATCATCCGAATCGCAGCGTCTTCCGTTAGCATTCGTTTGCCGCCAAATTCAATACAACTCCGGACACTGCCAGTTGGTGCGCCACATGAGAAACGCCACACTTTTGCAATTGCATACACACAGGTACGCGTACGCGACGCTGCGACGAACATATGGTGAATACTGCGGCTATACAATTTCTAAACCGACCTCTTATATTGCACCAGAAATGGATATCCCAGCAAGGACGGAGAACTCACTGCCACTATCTGAAGATGAGAAGAGGGTGCTGGAACTCTACGACCGACTGCAACAATTGCAGCTCGAGATCGCCCTCATAACAGCACAAAAGAACTACACTCCGTGTGAGCAAGACGTCGCCTTGTATCACTTCCTGGCCTAACACTTCTTTCCCAGCTACATCGCGCGCGCAGACTGTAGAGGATGCCCAAAACGATCTGTTAGAATCTAGAGCACGATACGTCCTGCGGAATCAAGTCACGGAAAGCGTGGTCATGGCAAATCCCGTATTACAAGCTGTGCATGGCGGAACAAATGCATCACCCATTGAAAAGTACGTCAAACATTTCGATAATCAACTGCATGTTTTATTTGGAGAGGGGGCTCATAGCTTGAGACAGAGATCTACTGGGCGTCCTGGCCAAGCGAGACAGCGCTTCGATAGCGCTGGCTGATCAGACAACCTCGACCAAGCAGATCAACGAGGAAATCATGGATGTCCGCAGTCGGACATTGCAGCTGAGCCGGCAGAACGTCGACTTGGCCTCGCAGGTTCTCAGTCTCGCCGGCGAGGCAGAAGAGCGCAAGGCCGCGGCCGTTGAGGACACGGAACAGGCCGAGGAGATTGCGCAACTGGAGCAGGAGGTCAAGGCGAGCCGGCAGAGATGGAGGGTCATGAAGGCCACTGCAAGTGCAATTGTAGCTGGCAGTGGAGTTGACTGGGCTGCTGACGAGCAGCTCAAGAGTATAGTACTTGATGAAGACGACGATGGCGTTTAGAGTCGAGAGAGTGACCAAAGACAGCTGCCCAGTCTTGTGGTACACATTTCCTGTATCGCGCGAATGCAGGTCTGACTACTGTTTAACGTCATGAATTGGAACGAGTCTGGTGGACAAGATGCACGAGATGTATGCATTGCAGCACCGAGCAATGTCGACGACTGTTACATGGTGCAGCATCACTCAATGACTGAACCCAATTTTGATACCGGGCTCTGCATCTGCATTTGATAGTTGATGCAGCTAGATTTCAAGCCACATCTGCGTAAAAGCTCATTTCTCTTCGCATCTGCGGCTTTCGACGAGGAGATGGCGTTCCACCTTGACCAGTGCAGATTGATGTCAAGTTCCGAGCATCGCTTTTAGCAAAACATGACGACAAGTTAGCGGGGAGAGGCAGATCAGGGGACCGATCAAGTGGAGGCCATCGGCTACTACACGTATACATCCTCAAAGCCTTGATAACGGTTACTTGAGAAGCAACATTTACAGTACTGTCAATTTCCCCAGAAGCTTTCTGTTTCTAAACAAATACCTCCCGCCATATGTAGGCTGTGAGCGTCACGATCCAGACTGGTCTTTTCGAACTGCGTCTGACCAATACCGAGGCGTTCGTGCCTGGATGGGGTCATACTGTAGATGCGGTTTAGCGCGGACACAATCTGGGCCGCATCTTTCCTGATGCGATGGATCTTTGATGCAATTGCCCATGTCACCTCGTGGCAGCAAAAGAAGGGGTTCATTTAGGACCATTGCGGGCATGGTTTTTAATCGATAGCGGACATTGATTTGGGCTGAGGCCAGTAGACGAGGTTCTATCATGAGAAAAGTTATAAAGGTCTTGATTCGGGTTGCGCGGGAGAAGCGAGGATTTATCGCGTGGGCGAATCCACGTGATGTCAACAATGCCGCAAGACAATCAGCCATGAATCCGGCTGGCACGCTACGCACCGATATTGGGCCCTGCCTGGGCCCTGGGGGGGGTGAGAGAAAGCTTACAGTAAATTGCCGTGTTCCAAAGAGAGCTCAAGCTTCATGGCGAGGGGGGGAAAGGCTCAAGCCAAAAGGTGGAGAAGAAGCTCTCAGAGGAGCAAAGACGCACTATTGAGCACAGTGCCAACTCATATTGTGACTCTGCTGCGCGCGCACTTTGGCTACAAGCAGTACCGCAAGATCTCATGGTGTACTTGGGGGGCAAGACGCGCCTTGTCCCTCACCCCAAAAGTCCTACCCATACATTAGCTGATCCTTGGGCTGACAGGAAATGGCGAGAGAGGCGAGATCTGGTGCACAGCAACACCGTCACCCACTCCCTGCCACTGCTCTGGTGCGTCGTATTCTTCCCACTAGGCACAGTCGCCCAGCCGCATCATGGAGTTGATATCACCGAGCTAGGTAATAGACTCTCATCAGCCAGAAATGGGACGTCACCAGTTTGTCAGTACATTGAAGTGATCGTCACTCCTACCAAGAAAGAAGATACACAGTAGAAGCAACCTCGACTTATATGCGGGATCGAGGACCGATTTTCATGGAATGATTATTCATACCAGTCCAGAGCCTCTCCAGTTATCTGTGCATCCACAGCAACAGCCTTCTGATTTGCGGTAGATGCGGAGCAATTGGGGTTCTCATTGTCGCACTGCCAAATCCTGTGACCAGCGGACTTGTGATGTAGCCGCTTCATAATAATAGTTGCCCGGATATCGAGTGCGAAAGAGTTGCAGGTTGCTAAAGCTCAATTTAGTAGATGGACGCGGCCGCCGAATAGTAGCCCGTAGAACCTCTCATCCCATCCATGTGATGGAGGGCCCCAATGTGCGCGGCGGTGATTACCAAACGGCGTACGAAGTGCATACCTCTAACAACACATCTCATAGACGGCAACCCTGCACTTCGGGCCCGTCAATCAACTGAAAAGCTTGGACAAGGGAAATGAATGCAGTTCGCTTGGTTACATGCATGTAGAATCCCTTTTTTGAGTCTCATCCAAATGAGTTGCTGAGCGGCCGCGTCAGCTCCAGTCTGCCAGGAGACCCAGGAACCAGATCTATCCATCTGGTGTGAATACTGCAACGAGACTTTTATAGTCTTCTGACAAAACTCGATAGTATTTACTACTTCAGAGAATGATAAGCTGTATAATCAGCCTGCGTTGAAGTCCTTGGTAAGAATTGCTGTCAAAGACATGCCAAAACTATATCAATTGAGATAAGGGTCCTCATTCCATTGCCCCAAGGTTAGCACTTGGTAATATTTAAAATTTATGTCGTGTGCATGTTTGGTGATCATATTGGTGGCCTTGCATGGAGCCTTTCGTGATAATACTAGTATGAGGTGACCGAGAGGAGACTTGTGACGGGCACAGGAAGGCACAGACACAGATAGTAGAGAGAGAAGTGAGGGAAAGGGAAGTGCGGGTGCAGAGAGGGGACAGCCAAACTCCCAGCAAAATGGGCGCGGGTAAGAATCACCAGCAAAACCGGCCCATCCACCACTGCGACTGAGCAGCGCGTCCACATGCACAAACCTTGGGAGACGAGCCATGGAAGTACCATACGCGCTAACCGGGGACCAGGAGGTACATCTGCGACAGGAGGCTGGTTTGGCTGGACTGTAGGTAGGCGTGAGAAAAGACCTGGTGCTGGGAGGGTGCAGGTAAAGAGGCAGAGGGAGCCCGAGGGCAGATGCAAACAGGTGATTGATTGAGCGCGGGGAAGAAATGAGCATATGGACACCAATGGGCGGGCGTCGACGACCGAGAGTGATGTGAACGCAATGAAAAGTGAGAGGGCGGAAGGCTTGGAGCAGATGCCGACGGGGTGTCAGCACAAATGTGTGAGGTACACAGTGAGGGCGCTCAGGGCCTCTGACGCTGCGCAACAGCGCAAAGAGGGGTACTGTACATGGCCGGGTGAAGGAGAGACAAGACGATGGAGTGTCGGTTTGTTACGCGCTTGCAGCGTAAAGGAAAGGTGTGTGGTCCCGTTGCCTGGCGATTGATTTGATGAAATGAGGAGACGAGAGCTTTTTTTCTTCTTTCTTGCGGCACGCACCAAACGAGGATTGGAGGAGGAGCCAACAGCCTGCCTGTCTCTCTCCTACCTACCTTGAGGTACCTCAGACCTACCTTGACCCCTACCTACATTTGATAGCTCGCAGGTCTGGCTGCTGCAGGCGTGCAACATGATGTATGTACCCCACGAAGCTCCCAGTGCGACGGAGGCGGTACATGCTTGATGCCTCATTCCATTCTTTTAAACATGGCATTACTTGCCTCCTACATACGCTCATCATAATATACAGTAGCGTAGTAGTAAGAGTAACCTCAGCCTGGCTCGCATAGATTTGGCCATGTCAAAATTGGAGTTCTGTCGCAGGAGCTGTGCAGTCAGTCAGTGCAGCGCATACATTACGAAAGTGTGTTATTATAAGCTGCTTGACATGATTATGGTGTGTGTGCGCCTGGTCTGGCTGGGTAGGTAAGGTAAGGTGGGTAGGTAGCTTGGGGTCGGGGCCTGTAGGTACCTTCCCAGCAGCCGATCGGATGCTTTCTTTCGACGACGCCCCTTCCCTCACGCTTGTGCTGTTTTGTATCGTATTGTCTTGCCTGTCTGTGATCTAGTAGATCCAAAGAGAAGGTATGGTCAAGTACCTACCTTGGAAGCGAATACCTCACTACACATGTGGGATGGAAACAATCAACAAGCGACGGACTTCTTTTTTTGTCTAGTGGACTATGATGTAGGTAGGTTGATACAGAAAAAAAAAAAAAAAAAAAAAAAGAACCTGCCATTATCTACTTTGTATCAAATTAATCAGTGCATAAGGTCAGCTCACAAGCCGATCATTGTGTTAATAGACAAAGATGTATTCCCAGGCAAATCATTACTAGTAAAATCAGATACCAGGGGGGCCACAGACAGAAGACGCGACAAGCCGACCCAGAGAAAGGGCGCCCCAGGCAAAGCAAGGAAAGGCAGCAACTGACTGGGCAAAGAAACAAAGTCAAGGCAGGTACAGTAGGTAATGTACCTAGGCACACACCCAAAGAAGTGAGAACGCAAAGCACAAAGGCAAGACCAAGCTTGGAAGGGGGAGCGAGCGAGACGAGACAGAGACCAACAAACCAGGCAACGCAACTGGGGGCCCCTCACTCATTCTTCCGCTTTCCTTTTGCACACCCACCCCAAGCAGCAGACACACACTCCCACCCCCTCAGGCAAGAAAAGGCCCAGCCCAGCTTAGACAGCTTTTGCGCGCGATTGACCAGACACCCACACAATCAGCTGGCCCTCTAGCTCCCATAGTAAAAGGGCGCCCGCACTCTCCCCCATACAAATTTCCCTCTCTTCTCTCTCACCAAAAAGCTCCCATACAAATCTCCCATACAAACCGCCCTCACATACAAATCATCGCCTACACTTCTATACCATACAAAACCAACACATACAGACAAGCAGCAACTGTGAGTACTTGCTTTTCTATGACTGCACACTGCAAATCACAAGTCCCTCTCTTCCCAATCGCCCTCCTTGCCCGTTCATCGCATCGCATCTGTTTTCATCGCCTGGACCCGTCCCATTGGATCTGATCTCGCCGTCGCGATTCATCGCCTCTTTGCGCCGCCCGCTTGCGAGAGCTCTGCCCACGCCCAGAGCTGTCCAAGCTTCATATCGCAAGCTCGCCTGGCCTGATCACCCGCCAAAAATCGATAAGAGTCACAACCTCGCACCCAAAGCTGCACTTGCGCGTCTTGCACTCAATGAATGCCGTTGTGCACAATTGCGCAGCACCACAACACCAAATGCTTGCAGATTCAGCAATCTTGCAACTATGGTCCTATGATGCACCGCGATGGGTCATTTCAAGCTTTTTTTAAGCTGGAAATGATTGACTGGACAGGGCGCAATTGCGCCGTCCATGAGTCTTCAATCGATCACGAAACATCATGAAGCTCATCGCGTCTTGCATCATTGTCGCAGCTATGAACCCCACCAACGTAGCGCGACGCGTCGCAGCCGACAAAACCACTTAAACTACACCCGCCATCACTGACTCCCTGGCCACACTTCAACACTAGCACTCATCTCGCATTATACTCGAGATTTCAAGTCACTGACAATACATAGATGCCTAAGGAAGCCACCAAGCGCGGTAAGACCGGCAAGGCCGAGAAGGTCAAGCGCGGCAAGAAGGGTATGTTTCTACACCACTGAACTTGTCAACGCTTGACTAATACCAGTTCCCAGACCCCAACGCCCCCAAGCGTGGTCTCTCTGCCTACATGTTCTTCGCCAACGAGCAGCGTGAGAACGTCCGTGACGAAAACCCTGGCATCTCCTTCGGCCAGGTTGGCAAGATCCTCGGTGAGCGCTGGAAGGCCCTCAACGACAAGCAGCGTGCCCCCTACGAGGCCAAGGCTGCCGCCGACAAGAAGCGTTACGAGGATGAGAAGCAAGCTTACAACGTGAGTACCCCATCTCCCACTTAAAACTATTTTAATTTTCTTTTACTGAACCATCTTGACCTTGCGCTGACTAGGCCATGGACAACTAGGCTGGTGATGATGACGAGGAGTAAATGCTCATTCGTTTTTTCTGTTCCACTGCCTCCGGTCTACCAGAGTGTCGAGGGGATGACCGACGGTTGTCCCAACGAACCAGCCTAGATGGAGGAATGCTTCTGGTTTCTATTTTGCGTGTAATATCGGATTTCGGACAGGTGTTGGCTGCGCTGCTTTTGAGGACCTTGACTTGATGAGAGGCCGGAAATTACGACTCGGGGGACAGGTTGTCTCGTTACAGTTGATCTGTCGCATCTCACACACGATACCCGACGGTCACTGGTAGCGCATGTACACTATAAGTCGTCTCCCACAAATGATGATGAGTTGCGACACAACAGACTTGTGTCTGAATCAGAACATATCTCACCCACTATCGCGCGTTATTCCTGACTTGCTGTGATCTTGGAAATTACTGCTGTATCTTGTGCCATTTCAAGTGGCCGTCGTAGAAGAATACAGGAACCCACTGGTGCTGCTGATGGTGGGTGGGTGGCGCTCATACACCTGATTGGTTGGCGTAGCTTCGCTTGGTACGTCTAGGAACAAAGGCGTATGGGCTTGGGATGCCAATAATGTATAGAAATCCTGGTGTCTGCCTAGAATGGATTTTCTCAGATCCTGCGGCAAAAAAGTCTTGAGTCTGTCCTTCAGCCTCTTCCATAGACGCTGTTGACTTAAACCACCCCAATCCCGCCGACGACATACAACTTACGCGAATTTCTTCATTCCTCTTCAATCAACCATCTGTTGTTTGATCGCATGATCGCAGCATGGCAATCAACAAGACCAAGATAATGCACAAATATTGCACATCACCAAGACTTTGAATCGGCGCGCTGCAGGGAGGTCGCCCTTTTCTCAATATTGCAGCCAACCGACCCGGCGTATTGCTTGTAGCGGCACGGCAAGCTTGATACGAGCTTGGGCAGACGAGGACGAGAGGCTTGCGAGCCGAGCTCTGATAATGATAAGCCCCAGATTCCCCGCCGTTCGTGGAGTCGGTCGAACAGCTTCTTTCCTTTCGTATGGACGGACCACTGGCCTTGGGTGTGCCGCTGTGCCCAGATTATAATGCAAGCAACAACTGGTAGCAGTCCCTGCTTTATAAAGAAAAATTTCCCCGCGATTCATCTACCCATTCCAGGTTTTGCTAATTGGTAGGTAGCTCTCTACATAATATAAGGACGTTTGGCCCCGATTCTCTGATCGCTATAGCCTATAGTGGCAGCAGCATCATGCCACCACAGTCCTCTCCTGCAGTGATGCCAGCGCTCTTGTTGGTCTAAAAGCAGGCAGGCTCAGCAACACTGCAGATTCCAGATGGCACAGCATCCGTTGCGTCCTTTGGGCCAGCCCTCTGGTAGTTGCGTGATGCCGGGCAGGTCTCTCGGGACTGGTTCGATTGATGTCCCGCATATGAATACATGCATGTCTTCATATCCGAGCCCGTTCACTACGCCTGATCCGGATTACGGTCCAATTTACTGTTGCATATTTTCTCCATGGGACCGGATGTTGGATTCGTGGCAATCGCTGACTGCCCATTCTACAATATGCTTTCATACTGCCTCCTACCCTTTTTTTTCACGCCTACTGTCTCAGTCTCAGTGGCTTTCACAGAGCGTATGAATTTATTGATTACCCATGATTGGCAGCAGCAACAACAGTAGCAGGTCTGTTAATTGATGACGCGCAGTCTCTCTTCACTGCAGAATATGCAGAACATCGCCAAGCTCCTGCAGACCTAGCAGCGGCTTACGCGAGCGAGCAGTGGCCTGCGCTGTCGCTTCTGCTGGAAACTAGGAATTATCGTTTGGGGCAGAGCCCAACTAGAACTTGAAAGCTGAATAAAACCAAAGGGCTCTCTCTGCCTCTTGCACGTTCTCAGCCTTTGGTTTTCGGCATGTCAATGCTGGTCAAGCTTGACTGCGTGTGATTGAATATCTATTGGCTTTCGGGTCTACACCACCACTTGCCCCACACGGCCAACTGGCCGGCCGTAGCGGAGGTGCCCTTATGGGAGGCTCTGCTTTTTCCTCGCCGATGTAGGTGCCCTTACTCTTGGGGTTTCTGTTCCACTCTCACTTTCTTTCTCTCTTTCTCTTCTCTCCGTCTGCGTTGGGTCTCGACTTTTTCCCCAATCCCGCCTTGGCGGCGACCGTCCACCATGTATTCTACAAGCTGCTTTGGGAATTCATCCTGAATAGCCTACAGCAGAGATGCTACAACGAGGGGAGCGAGAATTTCGGTCCTATGATACTGCTCAAAGTACGTCGGTCCCGCCGCCGCCATGGAGTTGGTTCGTAATAGCGTGGGCATCAACCTGCTTGATGGGTGCTGTTATGAGGCGGAGCGCGCTGAAAGGGTCGCCGGGAGCCTTGAACAACTTCGACAACACCTTCCACCAGATATGCACGCGCACCTTGCCGGCCTAATCACTCAGATCATCTCAACGTCGCACAATCTTCGGGACATTACGGATCACTCTCAAGTCCACATGGCCCGAGTTCCGTGGGCCACCGATCATCTCAATATCCTCCTACCTTGTTTGGCGAGAACTTTGAGAGACATTGAAGGATACTACTCGAATAATGGTGAAAGTCGGGTGAACAGGTGGCGTAGAATGTATCAGGAGATGGGTGAAGAGCTACGCGGAACACCTCTCCCGGCCCGCTTTGTTCTGTACAATGACTACCTAAATCAACTCCGTTTCCTGCTCGGCAGGTATGTTTCAATGCGCACGATGCAGCTTATAGTCATGATCTTAACCCATTTCCAGGTCGCCAAATTATGACCCAAACTCATTGATTTATATGCAACGTCGAATACTTGATCTCAGGAGGGCAAGAGATATCCGTGAGTTCCTTTCGGTGGGGAGAAGCGATCAGGTACTTTACAGCAGCTAACACGAAGCGACTTGAGCCCTTCCTACTCGAATCGAAAACCTGCCTATCTTGCCGTGGAGAGACAGCGCCAACCAGCTGGATGTTGCAACGGTACATTACTGCTCAGCTTTGTTTTCTTGTCCTTGTTACTGAAAACTGAATGATCCAGAGATCGCACTGGGCGGAATCCATTTTCCAGCCAGAAATCCCAAGAAAATCTAGGCTGGAAAGACCCAAAAGGTGTGTTTAGCAGTTGTGAAGCATACCAGCCATAGTCATGGTCGCTAATGATTCGGCAGCACACAATCTGAAGCATTCGGCCCATGGGAACGGTTTGGGCAACCTTTTGTCTCACCCAATGCCAAGATTCTTACTAGATGGTATGTCCGAGATACTGCAACTCGAACGACGCAAACGATTCCTGCATCGATATTGACCAGGATCTCGATATAGTCACTTCAATAATCACCAGCTCTCTGTCACCTTCATTCTCCAGGATGATGATGCTCCCTGGCTGATGATTCGAATTGTCAATCGCCAAGCGCATTGGCTCTGCTTGCATGGGGCTCACGAACTGTGCATCTCACGTCACGATTATGCAACTTTGTATCTCTCGCGTTGGAGCAGGACTGAGCAGAGGGCAAAGAGATGGGCAAGCTTGAAGTTTGAGTTCTTCGAAGGTAGGTTCCTTGGTGATTCGACTTGTCATTCTTGAACGACACTGAATATCTCGGCAGAATTGGTTCTCTTCTACAATATGTTCCTTTGCTTGAAGTTGAAAAGTAGTCGAATGGTAGACTTTCATCCCAAAGAATTGGCATTGAGGGAGGAAATCAACATGTTTACGGCGTGAGTCTTGATTTCAATACGCCACATTCATTCACTCTACAATCACGTACTGATGGGATCAAAGCTTTGTGGAAGACGACAGGACGATATACACCCTTGCAATACATCGCGATGTCGATACCAAACGACGTCGACTCCAGATGACTTTGTGCGAAGGCCACCTCAAAGGCTGCCCTGTTTGGACAGCCTTCCGTAAGCAGATGGCCAAGATATCTTTCACACTTGTCAATCTACTGACGGCGATGTAGTCCCTGGACCCGGCGAAACCCCGCGCTCTCAATGGTTGAAACGCGGCAAGTCAGAACATGTCATTTTGTTGAAGAACCTTCATGCATACGTTTTTTGTGACGGCTACTCGGTACCGACAACTAAATTGAACGCGGACACCTTCAAGATCTATTTTGTCAACCCAATTGGTAAGAGCGCCACTTGGAGACCAAGGCGTTATTTCTGACCTGGATGTAGATGCCGATAAGTTTTTGACATACTTTTGATCGCCCTTACCACACCATCTTTTACCGTTTCCGAGCCACATAACAGCCGCTGCGGTTGGTGGGCAATGATGATGAAAAACATATATGGGAAAATCAGGACTTGCGAACTTAGGGTCATATTTACGATGTGATGATTTGGATATGAACGATTACGACTGCAGCAGCACCGAGTCCCTTTTCGCCCGGGGCTCAAATTTCATGAAAGATACCAGAAAGGAAAGTAATCACAGATTGACGATTCACGATTTACGACATGACGAGGCCCCAAAAGAAAGATTCTTCCGCGGGAGGACTTTGGCAGATTGTACAAAAAACAATATGCACATGTTTTTGTGTATTGCTTTCAGGTTTATATCCCCCCTTTGCTAGTTAATTTCTCCTGGTCGACTTGAGCTTCTCCTTTCTGTTGTCACAAAGTGTATATATTCGAGGGAAGGGAACGAGTAATACATGCTTTGCTTGTCTAGTCTCATTGAAGCCTTTGAGAGATGGCATTATTGACGATGGTATACCCACGATTAGATGGCGTGCGTCATGAACTTCATTGAATGAAACTCATCTACATAACGTAACAACATATATGGATAATGGCAGAAGTTTCTTTTTACCATGGTTTCCGCAAATCGTGACGGGAGAATAGCATGTGCAAAGCTGAGAAGCATATGACCTGCCCATCTACCATGTTAGAAAGATTGGAATCAACCCTGCCATACTGCCTGAGTCGCCACCATCCCGAGACTAGCTGTAGGTAAAGAAAGAGTTCTACATTCAGTATTTACCATCATTTAATGATAATACCGCGCAGCGCCCTTGATTTGGGGGACATTTCGCACCAGTTGATAACTCACTCGTTCAAATGAGAGTATATTTTGCAAAACAATAGAACCCTTTGACTTTGTCAAGGTCAAACAATCACAGGTGAAATGGTTAAAAAAAAAAACAATGGTAAAACAAGATGCCCAAGTTGACCCAAATCCGACAGCGCAACCTCCGCTCAGCCTGTCACACAAGGGGGGCGTATCACGAGAACAACACACCACATGCACTGCCCACATACATCATGCAGGCCCCGCACACAGCCTCGGAGCAATGCATGCCACCTAGAGCAAATGAAAGTCCTCGCCTGCTTGGAAGCGAGCACTCTTCTTCTCAAGTTGTAGAAATCGCCTGAAGCACAACTCTAACCATTTTTCGACCTTGAGTTTTCCATTGTCCACCACAATGGAGGCGCTTGGTGGGGTGGCCAGCGTCATCGCTGTGGTTGATCTCTCAGCCAAAGTGCTCTCACTCTGCTCGCAATATCACGAAGAAGTCAAGAATGCTAGAAGCGATATTGAGGAGCTCAGAAAAGAGGTGCAAAACGTTCAGACGCAACACGAGAGAACAAAAATGTTGCTTGAAGGCCGAATGGGCTTTGTCCTTGAGACTTCACGACAGCTGATTGAAGGCCATCAAGGTTGCAAAAAGCAACTGGAAGATTTGGAGTCCAAGCTGGCACAAAATCTACAAAATCAGCCTGGTTCCACGAGGATGAGAAGATTTGGTTGGCGAGCCCTGAAGTGGCCATTTGCAGCCAAAGCGGTACAGGAGACCGTCCAAAAGCTCAGAGTATTCCAACAAGACATATCAAAGGGACTTACCATCGATCAAACGTGCGTTCCAACTTATCTCATTATGCTGATTGATTGCTGATCTTGGTTTTACTAGCGTGCTTGAGCTGGGTGATGTTGAGCGCTCCTTCTTGGAGGCCATTTCATCTATACCCTATGAGAAGCACCACAACAGCAACAGCGAGAAGCGAACTAAGGGTACGTGCGAGTGGCTACTTTTGCACGAAACTTTCAATGAGTGGCGAAAGAGTAATTCACAAGTAATATTGTGGCTTCAAGGGCAGGGTAAGCTTTTCTTTTACCGCTTTCAGCTACTATACTGACCTTCCTAGTTGGCGTTGGAAAGACATGCTTGATGTCAAAGGTTGTCGATTACATGAAAGGAGAATCCGGAAACCTTTCACAAAATGAGGGGGTTATCTTCTTCTACTGCGATCATCAAGAGGAACGGCGTCGAAAACCAGTATCTATTTTCCAATGCCTGCTTCGTCAACTCCTACTGTTTGCAAAAGAAGACCATCCTGCGAGAAAGCAGCTCTACAATCGCTGGCAGGGGCGAGAAACACAACAGCTTGGCCTCGATCTCGAGGAGTGCCAGAAGTATCTATCTCACTTGATAAATGATTCCGCAAAGACCACAGTCATTCTTGATGCCTTGGACGAATGCGAACCCAGCTCTCGCAGGTACATTATTGAGGGACTCAAGACTCTCTTGGAAAAGTGCAGCAAGCCGCTCCGTATCCTCGTCTCTAGCCGTCCTGAAAGAGATATCCGTGACAGACTCTCTTCTGTCTCCAGTATTGATGTCCGGGCAGAGTACAATGAGCAAGACATCAAGACTTTTGTCAAACAAGAGATTGTCAATCATGATAATTGGAGCAACATGCCGCCTGAACTACAACTCATTATTGAGCGTACAATCCAGGGGAAGAGTAGCGGAATGTATGTCCCAAGTAGGCTTGGCCAAACAGAGAGATACTGATACGCAATAGGTTCCAGTGGGCAGCTCTTCAGGTCGATCAGCTTCTAGAGCAAGAAACTATCAGCAACATCAAAGACCGCCTCGGCCGGCTGCCTGATACCCTAAAGGGCACATATGACGAGCTATTCGCTGCAATAAGAATCCGAAAGGGGACTGACAAATGGTTAGCAGAAAATGCTCTGAGATGGGTCATGTGTGCATTTGCCCCTCTCGGAAGAGAAGAATTGCTGTCCGCAATCCGATTGAACACGGAGGGTGACGAATTGGTGTTGCTTGAAAAGATCACCGAAGTCCAATTGCTGAAACTATGCAACCACATGCTCGTCTTCGATACAGAACGAGACGTATGGAGATTTGCACATTTTTCAGTCATTGAATATCTTGAAGACATCGGCTTTGGCATCCGGAAGTCTCATTCAGACGTTGCCAAGGCTTGCCTGAAGCTTCTCAACCACACATTTATCAATTTTGAGCAGCAAGGGGACACCAGCAAAGTAAAAAACCACACTACAGTCACAGATGGCATCTTCGAAACTGATCATCCCATCCAAGTGTATTCTCGACATCATTGGATCAATCATATTCAGACACAGGAGACCTCCTCAGAGCAGGAACGAGATGATGAACTGAAAGAGCAGAGAATTGACAATGCATTGACTCGCCAACTTCAGACCTTCCTGGGTTCTTTTGACAACAGCAGCCCTCAGTATCGAAATTGGTACGACCAAGTTTTTGAAGACCGATATTTTCCACGCACATCTTTTCTATACATCCCGGGTCATTGCCGCACAGCCCCCTTACGCATGATATCTCCAGAATCGGCAAGCATTCTACTTGCCTGCCGGTTCGCGGTCCACAAGGTCTTGGAGGATTGGTGGAAAGCGGATTATGACCTTTGGCAGACCAATCATGATGGGAAGAACCTTTTGGCCGTCGCTGCAGCCGGCGGTTCCAACTCCATTTGCAAAGAGCTTTTAAGTCGTGGAATCAATGTTGAAAGCCAAAAAACGAATAATGCCGAAGCTCTTGCTGAAGCATACTATTATGGCCATATTGACACCCTCAAGCTCTTAATCACAAAACAAATGGTTGATCCGAATGTGGGTATAGGCTTGAAAGGCAGCATCCTCGTAATGGCAGCAGAAAACAGAGATCTTGAGACAACAAGATTTTTGCTTCAAGAAGGGCAAGCAAACGTCAACATGGTTGTTGAACACGGCAGGTGTGGCAGTGCTTTAACAGCAGCATCTAGAACATTCTGTCTAAGCATCGTGAGACTCTTGGTCCAAGAAGGCCAAGCAGACGTCAACATGGTTGTTGAACACGGCCAGTATGGCAGTGCTTTAGCAGCAGCATCTAGATCATTCGGTCTAAGAGTCGTGAGATTCTTGGTCCAAGAATGCCAAGCTGACGTTAACATGATTCTTCAGCATGGCCGTTATGGAAGTGCTTTAGCAGCAGCAGCAGAAGCAGGATCTCGTCGCGGATCCAGTAAACATGTTGTGGAGTTCTTGGTCCGAGAAGGCCAAGCAGACGTTAACATGATTCTTCAGCATGGCCGTTATGGAAGCGCTTTAGCAGCAGCAGCGTCACGTAAGAATTTCAAAACTGTCAAGTTCTTGGTTCAAGAAGGTCACGCAGACGTCAATCTTCCTCTCAGGTGCGGCAAATACGGTACAGCCCTTGCAAAAGCAGCAGCAAGTGGGGAGCTGAAGATTGTGAAGTTTTTGGTTGAAGAATGCGGGGCGAAGATCAATCTGCCTGGAAACATTCGACTCAGATATGGGCTCGAGTGCGACGCCATTCATGCAGCACGCACAGCGAAAGAGAAGTCGAAGGACAATGGGTGCTTGAAATTTCTCGAAGATTGGGTGGCTCGTCATCCTCAAGAAGTGGAAACCGAAAATCAAACATGAGACTGGCCGTCTTTTTTATTTTGTAGCCCCGAACTGTACCATTTTACATTTAGTTCACGAGGCTTTGGATTTTATCAGGCGGAATAACGTGTACATAAGCATTGTAGTATGTGTTGAAGTTTCTCGGGTTACATTGAAAATAACGTCACTCCTCATCCCCTAGGTATCTCAAGTCTTGAACTCATCAAGGTCGGCCAGTTGCAAGCGCCCGGCTTGAATGAGCTGACTGGTTTCACAGGTACCTACTCAGCGTTAAGCTAAGAACAACCCGCATCATTACACCTAGATAAGGAACCAATACTGAGAATAAATCTTGCGCATTTCGAGAAACAAGTGAGGCAGAGACCCCCGCCGAGTCACATCTTCAAACCATTCCGACAGACTATTCCGACACCTTGACAGGCTGCCTCAACCCGTACCGGAACGTATACTCTCCCCACTTCTCCCGTCCGGCAAACACGCCATCCGCCGGCGGCGGTCCGACAGCCCACTCGTCTAGATCAAAAGTCAGACGATCAACCTCCTCATACCCGTGCTTGCTGAACAGTACCCAGCCAGCCTCGGACGAGTGCACCCACGAAAAGGCGCCCAGCCGATCCGCCTGCTCGGTGCCCCAGCGGAGCAGCTGCGAGCCAACCCCGAGCCCTTCGTAGCGCGGGTCCACCGAGATGCCGCCGATAAAGATGCACTTGGAGCCCTCGGGCATCCGCTTGCCCATGAAGTCAAACAAGTGCTTACTCGTCATGCCCTCGAGCGCCTTGATTTTCTCGGCTCCGGGGGGCTCAGTCTGATCCTCGCCTGCACTCGCTGCTGTACTGTCATCGTCCCCATTTTCCCGTCGACCAGAGAGGACGTCCTTGTCCGTCTCGGCGCCGGGCGAAGGGTCAAGCTCCACGCCCCGGAACCCCCAGGCGCAGGACCCCACAATGGTGCCGTCCCGGTCGTCGGTGGCCTTGATGAGCACGGCCCGCGGCGACTCTAGCCAGGACCGCGCGCCCGCAACCATGCCTTGCGCAAACGCGCCGGGCCGCTGACCCATGATTTTCATCTGTGAATTTGTGTCCTTGTCAAAGGCGCGGGTCGAGATCTCGCCGATCCGCGGCACATCGCCCGGCGAGGCCCGGGATATGGTAAAGGTTGGTTTGGAGTCGGACATGTTTTATTCTCGACTTGGTGATATGGGCTAGCAATGCAGTGGTGCGTATAAATGATGCGGATTGGTAGAGGTGTGCGAGGCCCTAGAGTGTTTCTGGACGAGTGGCGTCAGTCGGACCAAAAGCGTTATGATGTTTGCCGCTTTCTCTAAGAGGCGGAGCAGATGGATCCATGGATGTTCTTGTATCCGAAGGAGCTATAGGGCGCCCGCCGGAAGTTGGGAGCTCCGGCGATACACAAGTTGCGTTTTCCCCGGGGTGAGTCAAGCGGCGTGATACGGCTACTGAGCTTCCGAATCCGTCCTGGTTCACTAGTTCGTACATCTGTCCGCCGCAGCAAAAGACACCAAAATTTCCTGCATACGAGTATCGCATCCAGTTTACACGATCTCTGCATGGCCTTTAGTTTCCGTTTTTGTCACGCCGAACTGGTTGCATTGGATTGCTTCAATACGTTTATAGGGTATAGAAAGTTTTGATATTTTGATTCGCCAGTCAAACTGCCCGCGGGATATCCTTGAACCCCATAGTAGAAAACATCTCTCAAATCAGGAAATCGTAAATGGCCAATTTTTCAAGAGATGGCCGGCCAAAAGTCATGTCTGGATAACGCCATAGTCCTCGTGGTATCAAAATCTGCAAATGAAATAGGACAATTTACACCTCGTCAGTCTGATCTCTTTGCCCAATCTCAACGACTGAGCCGCGCATAGTCTGCAGGATTGTACGGCGGAATGTTGTGCTGCTGTGTCTTTGGCCCAGAGTGATGCTCCTCTCGGGTCTCGGCATGGGTAGCGAGCTCAAATGCGAACCCCTTGTGATCGAGCCCTGGCGACCCGTGCGGTGCATTTCCCGGTTCGGAGCTGTAGGATGTCGGCCTTGAGCTTTGCAAACCCGGGCTGTGTTGACTTTGTGACCACCTCCAGTTGTTCGGATTTGGTGACGTCTTGCCTGAAGTGTCGGAAATGCCTGGAGACAGTTGTGGCGGATGCAAGCTTGGCGATGCCTGCGGATGATACATGTCTCCCGGTAGCTCCATCACAATATCGTTTTTCTGCGGTGCCTCAACAGGCAGCTCGGCAACCTGGGGGTGTTCTACTGGCTTGCTATACTGGTAACTACCTGATTGATGCGACATGGACGAGTTGGGTCTATTGAATTGTTGATGTTGTTGTAAGCTCGGCGGCACCTGGTACGAGACGGGCCGTGGAATCTGATACGGGATAGAAGGCGACATTGGCGGCATGGAAGACTGTCCCGTATGCGTGTGGTACATGCTTGCTGGGGAGTCTGGTGGCGACTGAGCCGCCAAGCCGCCAGTGTACTGCGATCGGTCATTTGGATTTGACGTCTTGATCTTGCCATTCTCGATCATGGCAGTCAGGACACCGGCCTCGAGCAATTCGGCCTTTTTGACAATGCGATCCACCATTTCTTTGCTGGCAGCCTTGAGCTGCGCCTTGACAAAGCTCACCATGGCAAAATTGCAGCGAATTTCAATATCTTCGCGTAGATAGAGTCCGTCCTTGGGGGCGCCGAGTCCCATCTCCTGCTGCTCCGGTGGCTCGACGCCCGGCTGGTTCCCACCGATGCGATACTTGTTCCGGAGGTCGACGCCAGCCGGAGCGTAAATGTGGGTTTGTAGGCCCCACGGCAAGTCGTGAAAGCAGCCATTGAAATTGATGACGCCAGAGCCCAATTTGCCAATGCCGGGAATGAACTGCAGGCGCTCGGTGATTTCGTACCAGGTCGAGTAAAATTCGTCGCTGGGGGCGTTGCGCGGTGCCGAGATGGGCTTGTGACTGAGCACGAGCGGGTTCAGGGTGATGACCTCACCATGGCTGTGGAGGATATCTATGGCCAGTTGGCGGGGAATGAATCCGGGGATTGGCGTTATCACCGTGTAGACTTCCTTTTTGCGGAGCACCATGTTTGCGCAAAAAAAGTTGATTGCTCCCCCTTTGCGCGCGTTGGTGACGATGATGACAGAGATATGAATCTTCTATTTTACAGTGTATGTACAGATTGTTTCTCTGGATGCAATAGATGAGTGTAAAAAGCAAGAAGAGAGTTGGCAAGGGAAAGAAAGAAAATAGTTTTCTCGCTATGTAAGCCCTATCTACTATCGTGGCACAGTGACGAGCTCAGCGGTGCTGACATGGGTACTGGGCGTGGTTGTAATTGCGACGCCGGTCACCAACTGAACCGAGCGAGCTGAGCTGAGCTTGGGGTCGGGTCGGGTTGGAACTTTTGGGGTGAGCTGTGCAAAGCTTTCTTTCCAAGAGGGGAAGGAAGGAAGCTTTTCCGGGGGGTCAGTTGAGTGATTGATGAGTGAACCCAGTGCTTGTTTGCCAAGTAGGCGGACGCTTGTGATGGCGATCTGTTTCTCCCCTCTTTCTCTGCTCTCCTCACTCAGCCTCGAAGAGAATGGCGATGCATCGGTGCTAGAATGGCCTGGGGCCCAGGCTAGGATCAAGCTACTCCAGACTAAAACCCTGACGGCTCTGTTTTCTTGAACTGTGCAACCATCAACTCAGAGCTCAAATGGATGTCAGGCAGCCGGTTGTGTGCCAACACCGTTGAGTTTTATCCGGTCCCACGCCAGTTCCAACGGGCATCAAACAAATGCTGACAGCCCGATGGTGCCAAGCAGGATACCGGCATTTGCCAGTTCCAGTATTGCTTGCTTGTCCCTCCATCCTCATTCCAGATCAAGAATACAAACCAGCTGTCAATGTTTGTTTGGTCTCTAGGTTCATTATTGATGGATACCTAACGCACAAACATATTCTTACACGACCAGACCCAAGCGAGTGGGATTGCCCTTACAAATCCAGTGGCGTTGCCCGAAATAGACACAGGCTTTTTTGGTGTCGCACTCGAAGAGGGACTCTGATCCTTGTAGGGAGCCACTGGCCCAGCCATTTGGGTTCGTGCCTCCGTTTTTCTAGCGAGGGGCTAGGTTGTATATTGGTCGGGAAGCTCGCTGCTGACCTTCCATGCTGGCAGGCGAAAACAATCTTGTCTCCGATGTTTTGAACAAATCAGATGGCTGGTAAACGTCAAAGTTGGTGGTCAGCACTTTGATAGCATCTTGAAAAGCTCGGTCAAATGTCTTTCAAATGTCTCTCTTACACGTGCATGTGTGCTTACATTATTACTCTTATTTTCTTGCTCCTTTTTCTTTCCGTCCCAACGTCTCAGCAAGGGCCCAGTGACCTTGTTTATTCAGACTAATTGCTTAGATCTCTCTATTCTTCCCCAGGACCCCTTGATACAATATCGCGCAGGTGGGTTTGTAGTGGCCAAGGAGCACAACACCCAAGAAACCGCCGAGCTCTTGTCTAGCGTAAAACCTGTCTCGGCCATAGTGGTCTCTGAGCGCCTGCCTTGCCTGCTGACTGACCGGTAATCTCAGTTGAAATCGTCGGGCAGATAATGTACCTGGGTAGGTAATAGGCTTTTCGGCTCGAGAATTGCGAGCTCCAGTATCGAGGACCCGTGAAAGATGACTTCATCATTTGCCATTATGTTCTATTTCGACAATGATATCCTATCAAGGGTCCAACTATTACAAGACCCAGGTCTCATGCTATTTCAAGCGCTTACCCGCGCATAGCGCTCCTCCATTCCGCCGGATCCATTATTTCCGGGATAGAATCTGTGGGTTAGGTCAACGGCCGCAAATAGAAGAACATTCCCACAGCTTGTGCCTCTCTACCAGAAGCAAAGCCTCGTGAACCCAGGCTCTACCCCTTGTCCGATCAATGAGCTCAGAATTCCTACGCGATTCTGGGTCCCGGAGTTTGCTAATGTCCCTAGTGGACAGGTGAGGAAATCGTTGTAGGTTCTACCAAGTTGACCATATAGCACAAGACTGTATACCTTTTCCATTATCTTTCCATGTTTGTTTCTTTCGCCTTTTCAGAATGTATGCCGGAAGGTCCCGGCGCCTGGATATGTACTTGGATAATTATAAACCAGAACACAAATACATACATACCTACTCATCATGAAAAGTACATTAGGCAAAATGGTAAGTATGATTCAGCATCTTCACTACCAACACCTCCAATGAATTCAGACCACTCTCTGAAGATCTTGCAGCTGCATTGAGTGGTGCCAAATTTGGACTTCTTCTGCGTGCTCAACAAGATCAAATTTATCGCGTTTGTCAATACTACATTTTTCCCACGATGGAAGGTTTGCATCTGCAGGTCCTGGCGAATCTGAATAAAAGATGAATATACTTGTTAAAATCATAAGTATTGCGCTAAGGTTAATGGTAGGTAGGTAGCCATGTAGCTCCACTGCTCTAGCAATACCTAGCCTAGAAGATCTGATCTTATACTCTATATTATTGGCTTTGTTTCAACTTTCGCGTGCGGTGCTATGCATGAGATGTGGTCTACTATAAGATCTAGGTAGTCATGTATTGTGTGCATGCGAAGATGCGGACTCGGCATCCTAATGACTAACCTTTGCATTGCGCCAATGTTGTGCAACTATTGTGCTAGCTAAAATGCGTCTCGGCTTTGGAGGTTTGTCAAACAAGGCTATTCCATTCCTCGAACCCTGCTCTATACGTGGTCAGTAGAGGCTAGTACACTGCAGAATACTAAAGTCAGATCATATTACATGCGACTAGTCTATGAAAATCTATGTTACCTACCCTCTTCTGGAGCGCCATCTTGGGCTTGGCCATGTTGTAACAGGGATTCACGGTGAGACCCAGTGCGTACAGGTTCTGGAATCGTGAAGTGGAGTGTTGCGCCATGTAGTACAATCTATGGATGGTGACCTACACAAGTCTAGTCTCTACCAACAGGCTGCACGTCCCGGCCTGATGAAGTAATTAGTTGTTAAATCATATTGTCGATACCTGGTCAAAGATACGAGTGAGAGTACTATGTAGATAGGGATATGAATGCTCAACACAAGATCTTCATCAATGCACAGGAGGGACAATTTTGTCGGGGGCAGCGTCCGGATAGGAACTCAGCCCCGGGCCGCTTGACTAGGACCAGACGAAGCCGTCTCGGCGGCGGGCATCAAAATCTCGGCGTGAATACCAGCAGATGGACAAAAGTTGCTCGAGCGCTGAACACAAGACCATGCCAGGGTCCCGACTGACTAAATATCTTGACGGGATTGGCCTTGCAAAAGTCGCTTCAAACAGCATAGATGCTCCATTTCCGTCTGGCATAGATTGCATGGTCCCGTCAGGTTGGTTAGAGTTCACTTCCTCAACGGCGCAACGGCGCAACGGTTTGCTGCAGAATGCCTCTGTGGAGTCTTGCGCCGTGGAGATTCAAAAAGACCATTGCATCTCTAGTGTCGGTAAACCCACCAGAGTGCCAGCATTCAGCAATACTTGGCGAAGTTGGGCCATCTTTCACTGGTCGGTGACTATACGACCCCTGGCGGACCCCGCATGTACGCACAGATACAGATGGATCTTCAGCATGAATACTACTACTGTGTATTTACGAGATGTTTGACTGGCTGGTCAGGACAGGGACCACATAAAGCTTCGCAACATTCAACCGTCTTTTGAAATATATATCATGCATCGATCGCCATTAGAGAATCAGTAGCGTTACAAATTTTCGCTCTGTGTAGCTATTGCTGCGTTGTCACATACGACCATGGCTCACGACAATGGCGGCAGTCTGCTCCGCCTCGTATCCCCAACTGGCATCTTATCGTTTGACTTGATTATTGTCCTGCTGGGTCTTTCATGTCTGTACATTGTTGGAACTGCCATCTTTTTCCTCACATTTCATCCCTTGGCCAAGGTGCCTGGTCCTAAGCTATGCGCGGTGACACGCATGCCGTTCTGGATTAATTATGTGAAAGGAAACGACGTCAAATGGATGTTTGGACTTCACGAGAAATACGGCCCAGTCGTACGATTTGGGCCCACCGACATCAGCTGTTCCTCTGCGCAAGGCTGGAAAGACGTCCATGGTCACGTTAGAGGTCAAAGAGACATGGAAAAGGCACAGGAAGCCTTTGTCCAACCGATCAACGGTAAGGGGTCACCAGGAGAGTCATCATCATCAAACATGCATGGACTGATGATCGGATTATAGGAGTTCCCAGCATACTTACCACTGATTATGAGAACCATAACCGAGTGCGCCGTCTGTTTCTGCCCGCATTCTCGGAGCGAGCTCTGAAGAAGCAGGAACCTCTCTTTCAGAAATAGTAGGTCGTCATCCACAGCAATGGAAGAAATCTCGATACACGTGTCGCTAATGTGAAAGGAAAATTAGCGTCGATATACTGGTGTCAAAATTGCACGAACTTGGTGATAATGGCACCCCAGTGGAAATGATGCAGCTTTATAACTTTGCAACCTTTGACACCATGGCAGAGTTGTGTTTTGGACACCCCTTGGGCCTGCTCGAGAAGAACGAGTTCAGCCCGTGGGTCGCCTCCATATTCGGCTCAATCAAGATGATGCCATACTCGACCATGATTGGATACTATACGATCCTGAGGGAGTTTTTCGCTCGTTTTGAGCCAAAGGCGATCCGAAAACAAAGAGTTGAGCATTGCAAGCATGCAGAGGACCGTGTCAACCAGCGTCTCCACGAGGGCTCCGACCAGCCAGACATATGGAACCTGGTCATGGTCGCCGACGGTTCCGAAAAAGGTTTGACGCTCAAAGAGATGCACTCGAATGCAGAGCTCTTCATGATTGCCGGTTCTGAAACAACTGGTGAGTATTAGTGTGTGTCTCTTGAAAAGTAAAGTTGGCAACGTACTGACCGTTCCCTGAAGCAACACTCCTCTCGGGATTGACGTTCCTCCTACTCACCAATCCTGAAAAGATGCAGCGACTCGCCAAGGAGATTCGAGACTCGGCAAAGGCCATCAAGGACATCCACTTTGACACCATTGCCAACTTGAAGTACATGAACGCCTGCATCAAGGAAGGTCTTCGCTTGTACCCTCCAGTGCCATTTGGCGCCCCGCGCGTCGTCCCCGCTGGCGGCCACACCGTCATGGGCTTTTGGCTGCCAGAGGAGACGCGCGTGTCGTGCCATCACTACTCGGCCTACTACTCCGAGGCCAACTTTAAGAATGCCACCTCGTTTGTGCCGGAGCGCTGGCTCGGCGACCCCGCGTACGTTGATGACTCGAGGGATGCCTGGCAGCCCTTTGGCTACGGCGCTCGTGATTGTGTCGGCCAGAACATGGCCATGCACGAGATGAGACTTTTGCTGGCCCACGTCTTGTTCAGCTTCGACTTTGAAATCTGCGACGAGAGCCGCGATTGGATCGACCAGGAGACTTACGCGTTATGGATCAAGAAGCCCTTGCTGTGTCGGCTCAAGCCCGTGAAGAATTAACTGGTGGGCTAGAATTTTGTCGTTGAAGATGAATGATGAGTCTAATCTCGCTTGGCGGTTTATATTACCGAGGATCAGTTGTTGTCGAGATTCCGTGGGAATCGAATAAATCACGTAGGATGACATTTGATTCTCGAGGTTGACTTTGGATGGTAACGCGGATAAGGGCCACGTGCGGTGCCTGGAAACGCAGTCGGAGCCGTACACAAAAGGCAGGTTGATAATGACAACTATAAGTCTGCTTTAATAAAATCAAGTAGACCGCCTAAGCCGCAAACATTTCACAGAGTGCGGATCATGTCCGCGTGTGCAAACGCCGATCGGAATACGAGTTAGATGCCGTTTAAAGATGAAATAGAGTGTATAATGTTGCTATCAACAAAGAAACCAGAGAACAAGTACCAGGACGCGTAAGTGTATACTTATCAGGATCGCGATGAGTGATTAGGGCAGAACAGAACAGACCACCAGTTCCCGACCGACCGACAGGGCCCCCGACAAGGCCCCCGACAGCCGTTGCGCAGGGCAGGGTTGGGTTGATCCCCCGCAACTGCCACATTCATCATTAGGGCCCGCTCACCAAAAAGTAACGGCACCGCCACGTTGGGTCTCGGACCCCGTTATTCATATCATTCTGAGGGCACTGATTAGTTCTGGGTATTTGTGTTGCAACTCTACGACTTCGCGGCTATGTCTAAGCGAACAGACGTTTTCGCGTGGATATATATTATGGACGCGTGAGGTGTCGTAATGAGGCTCCATTCAAGTTGAGCCACACAGTTGCACCAGGAATTTATAGAACTAGAGCCATGACAGCATATACCTAGGAGAGATAATGACAAGCCATGAAGACACAAGTATAGTACCAAATCCATATTGCAAACGTATCTTCAGTCTGGATTAGGAAAATATCATTGACAATTGATTGACCAGATGATATGTGTTATGGATCCAGCGATTGCTGTATAAGGTTTTCTTTGCGAGATCGCGGAAAATGTTCCCAACCCAGACGACAGTCTCATTGGTCAATTGGCAACTCAGTGCCGACACGACTTAAGCATAGAAATACAATTATGGACGGGGATCTCGGGATATTTCCCAGGAAGCGAGGCAAGAGAGTTCGTATGGGAGAATCTTGGGGGAGAAGCTTACGTACGACTGTGTTCCCATGATGCATGTGGGTATTGTAGGGCTGGCTGGTCCTTTTGTAGTGTGGCTTGAAACGAGTAACCCCCGCATTGATAAGATTAGATCAAGAGCATCTTGCCAAGAATCAACTCGGCAGACCAATTGGCCAAGGAGATTTATACAAACAAAATCGTTCATTAAAGATTCGCTCTGGACATTCTCTTATCACTGCACTGTATATTGCATACCCTCCTTGGAGAGAGTCCAACCAGGGGTTCATAGCTTGCGGACCATAGAGGTTTACAGAAGCTCTTTCTATCTTGGTAACTGTCTGCATATTATATACCGTGAAATATAATAAGGATACATGGCTATACTGCGGACTTTCAGATGATTGCCGTGATACAATCCGCGATCATATGCACGTGCGTAGCTCATCATGGGCAGGACACATAGGACACAAGTGACTTATTTTACAAAATGTTTTGCTCGGCCGAGATCATAACAGAGGGCTGGTTTTCCGGGACAATAGAGGGCTCCCACACACTCGCTTGCCTGTCCCTTGACCATGGATCCAGAAATCGGACGTTGTTTCGAAATGCGTACGAGCAGCAATGATCGGCTTGCTATGATCAGTCTAGCGGCCTGAATACCGGGAGTGGAGCCTCGGCTGGTTATACTACAAGCATTTGCCAAGCTGCTCGGACATTTTGAAGGGGGCCCTGTAAGGTTCGGCAATTGAAAGGCTTGACATTTACAACAAAATACCGCAATATCATCACCTTGATGCTGTCTCGAGAACAGCCTTTGGGTATTTTGTGACGCGGCTGGCTAGGGTCCCTGGCTTCTGGCAGTTCATGATGGTGGAGAAGAAAACGCAGTGATCTGCGCTGGTCCGAGCGAAAGTAGAAACATGCCCCCATGGATTGCGTATCCTCTAACGCGCGTCTAAGAAAGCTTGTCCCTATAGAGCTTGGCATCATGTTGGTGGCAGACTTTTTCTATAGTATGGTGCCTGACGATCGATCTCTTGGCTCGTTGTCTGAACCAGTAGGGTGTTGTGGCTTTGCAATATGGAGCTTCTCTTGAACATGTCTATAATGATGCTTACCTAGGTGTGCATGGTCTCGAGCTTATCGTCTCCATCAACAACGACCGGCTGGGAATCCTTCTTTGGAGGCTTCCCGTAGCCGATGCTCGGGCTGTGTGTCCCAGCTGTGATTCTTGTGCCGTTGTTATCGTTGGCAAAGTAACTTGACAAGACTCCATCTTATCCATTCTTCTGCAGGTCAAGTCTTTCTTCCCGGGATATCGTCCGCGTAATCTAGAGCTCTGTGCATATGCTCGTGCAGACCGTGACCGACTTGGATGTTGGGTGTAACGACGTGAAGTTCAACATGATGTGAAGAAAAAGGTTAGTATGCTGGTGAGTTCGTGTCAACATTGAGGTATCGCAGAGTCAAATTCTGTATAAGTAGCTCAAAGGTTCGTGCGATTTGAGGACCTTCTCTCGACACCAAGCAACTTCTGATCAAGAAAAAGCCACCATGTATTCATCGATCTTGTCTACTTTTCTCGTCTCTGGTCTTGCTCTTGCAGCACCGACTGCACGAGATGACACTGATGCAGCTCTGACTCAATTTTATGAATTGTTGGCTGAAGCATCTGCAAACCAAGCAGCTTTCCTTGCATCGAATGGAAGCTCAAACTGCACAAGCGAAAATACAGTTGTGCGAAAGGCATGGTATGTCATCAACCAAGTTGAAAAATAAAACGACGATCTGACATAGTAAGGGGTTCCATGCCCGAGGCCGACCGAAAGGCTTATACAGATGCTGTTACCTGTCTGCAAAGTCTCCCAGCCCAGACTCCTAGCGACTTGGTCCCTGGAGCCAAGAGCAGATATGATGACTTTGTTGCTGCACATATGAACCAGACACTGACCATCCACTATACGGTGAGTGTTGATGATTGGGACCATGTGATGATTCATTCGGCTAATGCCAGTACAGGGCAACTTCCTCTCCTGGCACCGCTGGTTTGTTTACTCGTATGAGCAGGCCTTGAAGGACGAGTGTGGCTACAACGGGACCCAACCGTAAGTTTGGACCTAAAATTATACGAGGGAAGACACTAAAACAAGGCAGCTACTGGAACTGGGGCCTTTATGCCTCTGACCCGGCGTCGTCGCCCATCTTTGACGGAGGCGACTACAGTATGGGTGGCAATGGCGAGTACATTCCCGGCCGCGGAGATCTTGTTCTCACACTCGACGAGAACAACACCGTCTATCTTCCCGCTGGAATGGGTGGCGGTTGTGTACAATCCGGTCCGTTCAAGGACATGGTTGTCAACTTGGGGCCCGTGGCTCTGCCTCTGAACAACGGCTCTACTGCCACCAGCGCCAACAATGGTTACGATTGGAATCCGCGCTGCCTAGTGCGGGATGTCACCACCGAAGCCAACTTGGGGTACGCCAACAGCACGTCCATGCTCAACCTCCTCACAAACCCCGACAATATCAAGGACTTTCAAGAGCTCATGCAAGGTCCCATTGGCTCGGGTGACCTTGGTGTTCACGGCGGCGGCCACTACACGATTGGTGGAAATCCTGCAGACGATGTGTACATTTCACCCGGTGATCCCATCTTCTTCCTCCACGTAAGAATCCCCTTGACACGAGAAACCCACCGGCAACGACTAACTTTTGTTTTCATAGCATGGCATGATCGACTTGATGTGGTGGCTTTGGCAGTACCTTGACATTGAAAATCGTCAATACGTGATTTCTGGCACCCGAACGTTTCAAAACTCGCCAGCCTCTGATAATGCGACATTGGACGACATTGTCGAACTCGGTTACGCTGGAGGCTATCCAATCACCATTCGGGAGCTGACAAACACTGCCGAGGGCCCACTGTGCTACACGTATGAGGCATAGATTCACATGGCATGGTCTTCAGACCGGGATATCTAATATTTTGACTTATAATAGATTGAATCGTGCTCTTTTCTCATTAATATACTCCATTATGTCAAGTTGAAGAATTCTCCAAGGACAAGAACATATCCTATGTGTATCCCATAGTGCCATTGAGCAATGGAACACTCACCAAATCATTGTCGAGACTCCCTTTCTCCATAGTACGGTAACTTCCAATCCCCATCGTGGCTTGAAAACAAGTCGATAACAGCCTGAATGCGGAATTTGGCTGCCACTTGCAGAACAAAGCGAAGGACCCAAATGCCCAAATGGGACTTTGGAAACATGAATTCCGGGCTCGCAGGCAGTTCTTGGACTATGTTGATGAAAGGTCGGTATGCTGTCTCATAGCCCTTGAAGGCGGCATCAACGGCGGCCATATCGCTGGAGTGCTTGCAATGCTTTGCAATCTCCCCTGCAAGCACATATGCGCCAGCAATACCGCAGGTAGTACCGGATCCACTTAGTGGTGAAGGGCAAGATGCTGCGTCGCCAACTCTTAATAGAGGCGTCAGATTAGTCAGCAAGCAATTCTCAATGTTATCGGAGAAGACTAATGCCACTTACAGGACTACTCGACCTTGGTGCCATGACTCCATTTTGACTTGGCCAACGTGCTCATGGTAGAAGTTCTTGGCCTCGTCGCTTCCAAGCATTCCGGAAATGAGTCTCTGCGACTGCCAGCCTGCGTCTTGAAAGGTCTTGGCCCAAAACTTCTTTTGCTCATCAATAGGTTGTCTATCTATGGCATCCGCTTCAGCAGAGTCGGTGACAATGGAGAAGTAAGCTTGAAGCGTATCAGGGTGGTTCTTGCGAGTCGCCACAAAACGTCTTTGCGTCGTATGGTACGAGGTAAACTCCCAACCGTCATCAGGGTGGCTAGGGACAGAAAAGTAGGCGACGCGGAACCTCAGAGAGCGGAAAGGATCTGGGCCACTGTAGTCTGTACCCAGCATCATCTTTCTGGTTCTCGACCGGATCCCGTCTGCACCAATGAGCATATCAAATGTCTCCTCGTGGCCATCGGAAAAGCGCACTTGGACCGAGTTCTCATCCTGCGTAAAACTTTCGACGGTCCTGTTGAAGATATATGTCACCGAGTCCTTGGTGGCCTGGTACAGTATCTCGCAAAAGTCTCCCCTCATAATCTCGTATTCGGTGGTGAAGCTTTTCTCGTCCGTGTTGACTCCAAAAAAGGCAAATTGTCGGTTTCGGTCGTCGACAAACTTCAGTCCTCTCTCGGGCACGACTTTGGACTTGAACGTTTCCATCAGTCCCATTCGCTTGACTACTTCAACAGCAGGGCCTCGAATGTCAATCTGCTGCCCGGCGGCTCGCAGCTGGGAGAAGCGCTCAACAATGGTGACTTCATGGCCGGCTTTGGTCAGCCAGAAAGCAGCTGTTGGGCCAGCGAGGCCCGCACCAGTGACCAGGATCCTCAATTCTATAGATGGTGGCTTTCAGAATAGTCGCAATTGTATTTGAAGATCCAAACACGACGACTAATATACTATATATATATATATACATATTGAGATTTCTGAGAGCATAATAGCGATTATACCACTGCCAGTCTCAGGACGACTACTTTGAAAATATCGCGGTACTTACATGCACCGACCGCCGATGATCATCTAATATCGGACATTCTGACTTTGCCGAAGTCTTTATAGGCTTGCAAATTAAAATTGGGGCTTTGTCGTGCGTGGTGGAACGTCGAGTCATCCGGCGTCAACCCCACACAATGGACTGTATTCCGCTTAGTCAACGGGAGCGGGTGCCATTTAGTATCCGATATAGTGAATTTATTATATGGGCTGAGTGCTCCAGAGTATAATACGGGAGGAACAAAAAAGCCAATCACTGATTTAATCATGGCAATTCAAATTGTATAGAATATCAAGGACTGCAAGACACTGGAATTTACTCTTAGCACGCTTGACCATCACCACTATGCCCCGTCTAAGCATCGTAATAGTTCTCTTTTGTGCTGCCGCAAGCGCATTTACGTCGTTGGTCCATCAACGACTGGTTCCGGAAGCACGACAGCTATACAAATTCGATGCAAACACCACTCTGGAGAATATTGCCGTCAACTCCTTGGATGGAAAGCTCGTCATTACCAGCTTCGAGGGACGGTTGTACACCTTGGATCCCTATAGCAACGACACTGAACCTTTTCTGGTCGGCCAGCTTCCCGGGGTGGATGCCTTATTTGGCATCGTGGAGTTGGCCCCAAACACATTTGCCATTGCGGGAGGAAATTTGACCGAGTTTCGACTAGAGCCAGGGTCTGCAAAGATATTCAAAGTCTCACTGGGCTCTCCAAAAGCAATCGATGTGATTGCTTCGATTCCTGACAGTACGTCGATAAATGGCATGGCTCTACTACCCTGGAACCCGGACATTGTTCTCGCCGCGAATTCTGAGAATGGCTCGATATACCGAATCGATATTCGTACGGGTCATGTCGGCATTGCATTTTCCGATAGTATCTTGGCACCAGTAGACACTGGCAATGTCCCACTCGGTGTCAATGGTATAAAAATCTGGAACTCTGATTTATACTTTACAAACAGCGCGCAAGGGTTGTTTGGTCGAATTCCGATTACTCGAGACGGCGGCAAGGCCGGAAATGCCACCATCTTGTCGACCCTTCCGAGTTCAACAGGAGATACCTATGACGATTTTGCAATCATATCGCAGTGCGAGAGAGTGTATGCGTACATCGCGACCCATGGGAATAGTATCAGGAAGGTTGGGCTTGACGATCCTATCGAGACTATTTATTTCGGAGACGGAAATAGCACCACTGTAGAGCAGCCGTCAAGTTTGGCGTTCTCAAGAGACCGTAAGATGATGTATGTAGTCACAAACGGGTTTCTTACAGGCCCTGATCAAGGCGGGCAGATTGTAGAAATCAGTGCAATCTAGCCTCTGCGTTCAGTGCAACGAGATATGCTAATGTCATTGTCTCATGAGGAATAGAGTTTCATAAAGTTACATAGCTCACAACTACCCATTGGCAGCACATCGAGGCGCATAGAGGGGAGTTAAAACGTGAACATACTGGATTGAGTTGCGACCGTTGCATCCTGTACTGTCTCACCAGAAATCTCGGCTTTCATATTCACTTTAATCTCAGGATGTGCACAAGGTTACGCGAGCATTCAAAGTAGCGCCGGCTCTTGTTCCAATGATGAACCGATCACTCACCATTTCGAAATCTTCTGCTTTGGCGCTTGGCAATTCAAAGTTGAAGCGTTGCACGAGGGCGGCGATAACGAGATACATTTCTGCCCAGGCAAGACTGGAAGAACATCAGACAATCACAACGCCTTGGAAAACTCCATAACATAAGAGAAAGAAGCGAAGGCTTACTGCAGGCCTAGACACATTCTCGTACCCTTTGAGAATGGGGCATACGTCTTTTCCAGACGCTTGCGAGCCTCAAGGTCCATCCATCTGTCAGGCCGAAAGGACAGTGGCTCCGGATATAGTTCCTTGTTTGTGTGCATCAAAATAACTGTCATGCTGACTGGCGTTCCAGCTGGGATGCAGTATTTGTCGTACACAAGTTCTCTATCGGGGGCGATGCGTGCCATGCGCGTGGAAAGTGCCGGACTCAATCGTAGTCCCTCCATGAGCACCGAAGTCAGGTAAGGTAGCTGCTCCAGCATCTTTGCGTCAATGTTTTCACCTACCGGTGAAGCGGGAACAGCCAATGTAGCGAGTTCGGCCCGCAGGCGATCAAGGATTTCAGGGTTGCTATATATGTGAAATGCAATTAATCGCAGCACTGCAGATGTTGTTTCGAAACCGGCGCCCGTGGTCATTGACACGTCTGGCTGAACACGCAAAATTGTCTTTTCGGATGCAGGGAGTTTGGAGTCGTAGATTTCATGGACCATGGTGCGGGGTGCCTCATCGACAGAAGGCGTAGCCGCCTCTTTCAGAAGCTTCGTCGTGTCTTCTCCGCTCTCCTGTACCGGGCGTTAGCGGTCTAAAGTCCCCATGTACTATTCGCTTCATTCACATACCTCCAGATACTCAAAGAATGCCTTTGTGCTTTCGTCGGCCGTTTTTACCAACAATCCTCGAGGTATCGATCTCATCATTCGGTTGAACCACGGTATAAATTTGTTGGTACGCCACATTACTCCCCCTTGCTGCAAGATTTGTGTCGTGGCAACATTGAAATCATCTTTATCTAAGGCTCCATATGTCTTGTTGATGATATATTGGCATGCAATGTCACGCGCGACAGCGCTTATGGCTGCTCCCAAGTCAAACGTATTACCATTTAGCTCTGTGATTCGGTCACAAAGCTTGGCAACGTTTCGCTGGATAATATCCTGTCGTGCGATGACCTTGGCTTTGGAGAAGAAATTGTTGAGCGCAAGTCGGCGGACCTTGTGCAAATCGTGTGGTGCAGTGCTATGTAGTATATTAGTATGCAGCGCCGGCAATCAAGTGTGTGCGATAGAGGGAGGAGACGTGGAAGATGGCATTAAGTCGTCATCCAGCTAATCAAAGTTATCGATCAATGCAGTAAATGCTCACCAAAGCGTGGAACCTGGCGCAACAAACCCATCATATGACCATGAATACTTGTCCCATCGTCCATCATGACGGTAGAGCTTCTCGAAATAGGAAGGGTCGTTTATATGAAGCTCGTGGGGGCTTATGCGAATGATGGGCCCTATGTTGTGGTCTAGTTTAGCATCGAATATAGTGCGCTCTAAGCGTTTGATAGCAAATCTATAGACGTACCATATTTTTCGTGCAACTCGGCAATTTTGAATGTATACTGACCGCTGCGTACGAGATCATAATATGCCTCGTACAAGAGTGTTGAAGCGGCTAGTTTTGGGCCTGGGAATCGCGCGAGAGGGTGTAGCACAAGGCGATAGAAAACCAATGTGACGAGGTAGATTGCAGATGCCACAATGACATTACTTATCGACAGCGCCTCGCTCAGCCTGAAAGACACGCCCATGCTGCTCAAATTTTATGTTTGCACGTGCAATGTTATCTTGGAACGAGCTGAATAAAAAAGATCTAGATGAAATTTGAAGTGCCGAGGCTCTATTTAAAGTACAAATATTGGTTGCTACTGCAGGAGGACTCATGCATCATGCTGCTTAATATGTTGTCCATGTCGAAACGCAGCATAATTTGCAAGGTGCTCGAAATCGCTTTGTTGCTTTACAGCGGGGTAAGCAAGGGTAGAATTAGGCCGTTGGCCGTTGGCTTGGGCATCATCAGCCACAGGAAGAAAACAACTCCGTTGGGGGCCAGGGCTGCTAGCTATACTCTGTACCAGATGCAAAGTTCGTAAGACACTGAACTGTGCCGCAACCTGAGGCGCCATCATGTCAACTGACAGGATCAAACTTGAACATAACATGCCAGCGAAGGGCAAATGAGTGAAATATGTCACAATACACTAAAGAGTCACCATACGTTACCTTCGGCTGTGTTACGGGTGCACCCGATTTTCGGCACCGGATATATAATTGATCCGGTGCCTAAATAGGTTACGATAGAATTTGCGTATAGGAAATAGCTTCCTTTTACTTAAGCTAATTTATAAACTATATCTGGCTATAATTACGTAATTATACGTATTTAATAAGCCTATTATATATAAATTAGCTTTATTTTTACAATTTTATATAAATTAATAAGGTGTTTATAAAGTTTTTAGTATTATTTCCTATTTTTAATAGCGTAATATCCGAAAATCTTAATAAATACGAAATCGCTTTAAAATTTCCTTTTTTTAATAACCCCTCGCTTTTCCCCTTAATATACGATATTATTAAATGGTGGGGTTTTTACCACTGCACCACAAAAGATTAGTTCTTATCGATTCTTAGTCATAATGCGCTTATTAGCACTTATCTAACACACCCCCTCAGCTTGGACGTCTTTTACGGGCGAGCTGGAGATCTTTGGTTCCTAGTATTTTTTGCTCCGTGACGTTGCTGTTATTTTTTTTTTTTAGGTTAGGTGGTCGACACTTGATTTGAACTTGTGACCTCTACGCTCAAGTTTTAGTCGGCGGAGGCAGTGAGACTCTTAATTATTAAATGGTGGGGTTTTTACCACTGCACCACAAAAGATTGGTTTTTATCGATTCTTAGTCATAATGCGCTTATTAGCACTTATCTAACAGATATTATAAAAGGTTCCGACCCCGAAGATATAGCTTAAGCCTTTTATAATAGCGCTTTTAGTTATTATAAAGCCGCTAAATAGCCTTTTTAGGACGGAAAAACAGAATCCTTTAAGCTTTTTTTTATTATAGCGAAAATAAAAATAATAAAAAACCGTTATTTATTAAATAATAAATAGCTTATTTATTTTAATTTTATAATAACTTTCCTAAAAAATAAGCGCTTTCGCGTAACGTAATAATTTATTAGCATTAATCCTAAATAGTTTAAATAAAAAACGTTCCTTAAAAAAATCGAAAACTAATTTATCGATAAAAAAGCTAAATAAATCGCGGATAATCGCTTAATTCGGATAAAATAAAAGGAAAATTAAAAGTTTTCCGATTTTTTAAACGATTTTAAATATTAGCTCGGTTTTAATAAAAGATTATTGCACGGATGTTAATACAGCATCGTATAATGCATAAAATTAGCTTTATAACGCATATTATATCGTTATAACAGCTATAAAACCCATCGAAATATCGTTAAATAACAATATATAGGAAATTAATAAAATTTACCTTATATTAACTTATAGTTAATATAATACCACTTATAGCCACTATTCATAATGCTATATAATTAACAAATTATTATAATTAACTATTATAGCCACTATAGCCACTAGAACCTACTAAAATCTAATAAAACGTTTTACTAGATCTAGCCCCACTAAGTATAACCAATATACCTAGCTATAATGGCCCTAGGTTACAGGGTAACCCACACTATAAAAATCTATAGATTTCGATGGTTTCTTCGATTATAAATTAACCTTATTATTAATTAATTTAATTATAAATCTAATTTATTAGTAATATATTTCAAAATATTCTTATTAGTTAATTTTATAGGTATAAAAAGTAATTATTCCTCCGTAATTAATTATTTTTTCTTTAAACTTTAATAAATTAGTTATATAGCCCTATAACTACCTTTTACGGCCTGATTTTACGAATTATATAAACGCTTTTTTATGCCTAAGTTTATAATTTACTAATTATACCTTAAAACAGGTTATAAGCCCGGTCCGGTATAATATCGATTATATTAGGAACCGGACTTTATATCGAAAACTATAGCCGCTCTCCTAAATGAATTAATTTAACGTAGATTTTAGAATTCCGTTATAATAGCCGATCTTTTATAGGCTTATATATAAGCCTATATAAGCCGTAATTATATCGAAAATTATAGTTAAATGGCTAATTATAATGATTTTACCCGTTATAGCCATATAACGGCTATAAAATCATTTATAACTAATCCCTATTATAATAGCCGATTTATTATAGCACCTTATAGCACCTGTTATATTATATTATAGCATTTGGATCCTTTTATATATTTTATCGATAAAATAAAAGAATTAATTTCTTTTATTTTCATTGTCTTAACGATTCCTTTACCGTTTTTAACGATAATTATACCGTTATAACGGCAAAAATTCGGCAAAATGGATAACTTTATCCGTATTATTGCCGGATGCCAAATGCCGGAGAAACAAAAGTTTTCCGGATCCGAAAACTAGAATACGTAAAAATCCACATTACAGTTATATTTTAAACTGCTAGGAATCGATCGGTTTTTTAAAACTACCGATATATATAACGGTATAACCGATATTTAAAAAGCCTAGGTGTTCTAAAATATAATTGGTGGATTATAAATTTAGGCACAGGGAAGCGTTTATATAATTCGTAAAATCAGGCTATAAAAGGTAGTTATAAGGCTATATAACTAATTTATTAAAGCTTAAGGAAAAAATAACTAATTACAAAGGAATAACTACCTTTTATACCCATAAAATCAACCAATAAAAATATTCTAGAATATATTACTAATAAATTAGATTTATAATCGAGTTAATTAATAATAAGGTTAATTTATAATCGAAAAAACCATCGAAATCTATAGATTTTTATAATATAAATTACCTTATAACCCAGGGCTATTATAGCCAGGTGCACTAGCCACATTTAGTGGGGCTAAATCCAATAAAACGTTCCACTAGATTCCAGTAGGTTCTAATGGCTATAATAGCCATAATAATTAATTATAATAACTTATTAATTATATAGCATTATAAATAATAGCTATAAATAATATTATATTAATTATAAATTAATATAAGGTAAATTTTATTAATTTCCTATATATCGTTATTTAACGATATTTCGATAGGTTTTATAACTATTATTATAACGACTACACTACGGGTTTTTAGAATAAACCTAAAATATAAGAGGTGTTAGGGTTTATGCTAATAAGGAACGATAGCTTTAAAAAAAATACTAAGCAATAAATATCTAAAGGTAAGGGTAATCGAACTAATTTATAAATATAATCGTTAAAGCGTATTAAATGCTTTATTTATAAGTAAAATAAATGCTTAAATTAATTATTAAGGTAATAACTATCTATATAGGAAATCTTTTTATAATATATACTTATTTATTCCCTTACTAATATTCTTAAATCACTATTATAATAATAATGCTTATGTTTAGCTTATTAATCTTATTATAAATTTTACTTTTGGATTACTAATCTAATAGTAAGCTTACTAATAATTATTAATAATTAGCAAGGGTGCTGGCCTGTTTTTTATTTAAAATATTTGCGGATTTCGGTTTTAAGCCCCGCATATTATTTTCTTAAGCGCTAATATCCTTTATTTACCGTATATAAAAATGCATATTTATAATATTAGCTCCTTTTTTTATATTTTTTATCCTCGAAAAACTTTAAATCGCATAAATAGGTCGTGGTTCCTATTTCTATTCCTTTTTTTAGCTTTTTCGTTTTTTTATATATTTATTTATAATATATGCTTTATTATATCGCCCCGTATCGCAAAACCTGCTAACGGCGAAAAAAAACTTTTAAAAATTAAATAATAATATTGTTTTACGGCTTTAATCGAAAAGCTTGGTTTCGACGTTATGCTTTATTCCTTATATTATAAGCGTAATTAGAAATGTCGAATAATAAAGGGAACGTCGCGGTATAAAAAATGTATTCGTCGCGGTCGTTTTTATAATAGGACCGGTATCCTAATATTTTCCTTATTTCGGATAATAAACGAGTCGCAATGTTTACGGCGGAAAAAAAAGGAAATTTTTAAGCTTTTCCGTCGTTTTTACGAGCAAATTGCTATTGCGTTAGCTAAATTTAAGCGCTTTCGTACCTAACGGGATTATTTAGTAACCCGTAATACGGAGATGGTAAATCGTAATTTTTAATCCCTAAATAAGCTAAAAAAGGATAAGCGGGCGGAGGCGGAAGCCGTAGCCGAGGTTTAATTTTTTAGGGGTATAAACGTTATTAATTAGTTTTCGATTAAAATCGGAAATAATTTTAGAAATTTTAGTTTTTTAGTTTTAATTAAAAATAATATTTAAAGGCAACGTAATCCTTTATATATTTCCTAGGTTCCTAAATATTTTCCTTAGGTAAGTAACCCTCCTATTTAACGTAGAATTAGTATCCGCGTCCGATTTTTTTATAATTAATAATTTTTTTAACGTTATATATTTGCTAATTTGGTTCGGTTTTTAATATTTCGTCGATTTTAGCGTTTTTTAATGCTAATTCGAATAATAAAATATAAAAGGTTTTATGGTTTTTTATAATTTTTAATAGCTTAAATCGATAATTAATATTCGAAATTTTTTTATCGATCTTAAATAATCCTAATTTCTTAAAATCGAATTTATCGCTTAATCGTTTTATTTTAATATTTTTGCGTAAAAGGTAAACTTTATCTCCTTTTTTAAAAATTAGTCCCTTAATTTTTTTTTATCGTATTAGGTTTTTAATTTTTATTAAATAATAATAAAGGTCTTTTAAAATTTTGCTTATAGGTCTTTAAATTATTTAACGCGTAAAATCGCATATAATATAAATTCTTTTTTTTTTAATAGTTTTTTAATAATATCGGGTTTATATCCGTAATTAGCGTAAAATAATGATATTCTAATAAATTCTCGTATTATACTATTATACGCGAATTACGCAAATAGTAATAATATAACCCAATTATCCTATTCGTAATTAACGTAGCATTTAAGGTATTTTTCGAATACCTAATTTGCTTGTTTTATTTATCCGTTAATTTGCGGATAAAAAGCCGTTAAAAGCTTATAATCGCATTTTAGCTAATTAATAAGTAATTTCTAAAATTTTAATATAAAGAGCTTATTTCGATTTAAAATAATCTTATTTGGTAATCCGTGCTAACTAGCTATCGTCCGAAGGAACGTATAGGCTAGGTTTTTTATGTTATTAGCTTTTTTATATAGGAAAAAATAAGCGTATTTCGTAAATCGTTTTATAAATACTAGGATATTATCGTAAAAGGTCCTAATTAAAGGTTTTTTTAAAAATAGTAATTTTACTATAAAATCTAATATAATAGATTTTTATATCTTATTTAGCGGTAGTATAGGTTCTAATTCCCTATATTATTTATGCCGTGCTAACTTTGCTTTATTATATAAATTATATTTTTTAATAATATTGCTAATTATTTATCGGAGATTTAGGCAATCGAATTTTTATTAGATTCGCTTAAAAGTTTTAAAAATTCTTTAATATCCGTAAATCGGTAATTTATAATAATCTTTAATAAGGTTTTTTCGGAATTTATCCGGTATCCAAAATTTGCCTTAGTATTTAACGATATCTTCGAATTCTTTTAACGCTAAGTTATAAAATAGATTTTAAAATAGCGGTCGTATTATATCGATAACTTTTTTTATCCAACTTTTGTTATTTATAACCCTTATAATTATATATAAAGTTATAATTAATATTAGGTCTCTATTATTATCTATAAAAAGGATAATATTAATTTCTTTTAATACTTCCTAAAAATAATCCGGTCTTCGGCTAAAAGCGTCAGCTTTTCCATTTTCCGATCTTTTGCGGTAAATAATTCTAAAATTAAAATCTGCTAAAAATTCTACCTATCTAATTTATCGTTTATTAAATTCTTTATTAATAATAAATAAGGCTAGATTCTTATAATCGGTATAGACTTTAACTTAGTATTTAATTCCGCTAAAATAGTATTTCCATTTTTGGAATGCTTCGATAATAGCTATAAATTTTTTATTATAAATCTAGTAATTTAATTATTTTTTTGTAAACTTTTTGCTATAAAATATAATTAGGTATAATTTCCCGTTATCGTTTTTTTATATAAATTATCCGCTTATAGCGTAATTTAAGGCATTTATTTCGATTTTAAATTCCCGTTTTAAGTCTATTATACGTATTATAAGTTCGTTTATAATTCGTTTTTTAACTGCTTCGAAGGCTTTTTACGCTTCGGGTATTTAATCGAAAGGTATATTTTTTTTTTATTAAATATATAAATAATACGGCAATATTTCCGAATCCCTAAATAAATATTTAATAAAAATTTACAAATCCTAAAAAGAATTTAATTTTTATTACTAAAATCGGGATAAGCTAATTTTTTATTATTAAAATTTTAAATAGTTTTATTTTAATTTCTCCGGGGGATATTACGTATTTTACGAAAGTAATTTCTTTTTTATAAAATTCGCTTTTCTCGGGGTTAACTAGCAGGTTCGCGTTTTATAATTTTTATAACATTATTTTAATATATTATTAATATTCGTTAAAATTTTTAAAATAAATAAATATATTATTAAAGTATATTATTATAAATTTATTAAGGTATTCCCTTAAAACGTTATTAATTATATTTTAAAAATTTATTAGTGTGTTAGTTAATCCGAAAGGCATAACTTTATATTCGAAATATCCGTATTTGCAACGGAAAGCGGTTTTTTATTTTTTTCCTTTTTTAATGCGTATTAAACCGTATATATTAGGCAAATTTAGGGCCATAAACTATTAGGCTCCGTATAATTTATCGCGTAGGTTTTTAATTAAAAATAAAGGGTATCGATTTTTAATCGTAATATTGTTAAGCTTACGGTAATCGATACAAAATCTTTATTTAGGTTTCCCGTTTTTATTTTTTTTTGGTATAAAGAGTATAAGGTATTTTACGGGTAAAATAAATTCCGTAATTTATTCCTTTTATAGCATATTTGTTAGGTATTTTTTTAGTGCCTTTTTGTGCTAAGGTTTTATTAGGTATATTAGTATAAAATACGGTTTTTTTCCTTTTTAGAAGGGTATTTTATAATCGTATTTTATATGCTTTAATAATCTTATTTTTAATATTTTATTAAATAAATCGCTAAACTCCTAGTATTTTTTTAGTATTTTAATTTCGAATTTCGGCTTAATATATTTAATTATAAAATAAAATCCAAATATTTTAGGATTGCTTAAAGGCTTATTTTAGCGCTTTTTAAAGGCTAACTCTTTTTTTAATATATCCTACTAAAATTAGCCGATATTCTAATTTACTTTAGGGTTACTCGCTCGTAATTAGGGTATCCTTAGGATAATATTATAATCCGTAATTTTTATAATATCGTACGTAAATCTTTTTTCGTAATTTTAGATATAAATTTAAATATACGTAATTTTTATGCTTATAATTCCGTTTTTATACGATATAGGTTTTTTATTAATAATTTAGAATGCGTAAGGCGTTTTTTTTATTTTTATAATATTTATAAAGCGTTAACGATTATTAGCGAAATAAAATTTTTTTAAGCTCTTATATCTATTAAGGCTCGTATTTTTTAGTTTATAATCCTAATTTAGATTGTAAAATCTTCGTTAATATTAGTGCTATTAGTGGCATATATAGATTTCTCTTTTAGGGACTATTTTTATTGCTTTAAAAATAATTTAAGTTTTTTCCTAAATTTTTATTTAATCGTTTATTAGCTCGTCGTTTTTCGGCGGCCGTATATACCTATTATTTTATTATATTTAGGTTTTTCCTAGCTCGTAAAAGTCGATTTCCGTATTATTTGGATAATTCGCCTATTTTTTTTTATATATTAAAAGTATTTCCTTATTTTCCGTCGTCCTTAAAAAGCTCTTTTAGCTCCTTATATTCTTAATATACGAAATATAAACTAATAATAATCCTAATATAGGTTTCTCCCGTTTTTTTTATTATTTCGATAATTAGTCGTAATAATAAATTAGCTATTAAATATATAAATAATTCGTATCCGTTATTAATAACTCGTATTAAATTTTCGGTATTATCGTTTCCTAATTAAATAGCTATAACGCGAATACGTCTTATTGCTTTATATTCTCTAAAAAGGTGCTATACTCTAATTTTTTCTATTACGTAATATTTATAATTATAATATAGGCATTCTTCCCATTTCCTATCCCCGTTTTTTAGGCATCGGTCTAAATTTTATAATCGTATATAAAGCATTACGAATCCTCGAAAATCGATATAACTAATCTCCACATTTTCTATTTCTCCCGCCCTAAAAAAGTGATAAATAGCGTTTTTATTATATCGCAAAAAAAACATCCCTTTTCGGATCTTATCTTATAAATATATATTATAACTAAAGTCAATATATCCGTACTATACTACGGTATTATATACTAAATATATATAAATAAGCTTTATATCGTTTCCTATTATCGCTTTTAAGGTTCGTCTGGTTTATAAAATATTAGTCTTTTTTTAAAAAATCTTTACAAGCTATAATACGGTATCCTATTATTCTATTATAATAATAATTGCATTATAAACGTAACTAATTCCGTTTCTAAATATATAATCGATAATATATTCTTTATTATTATCTTAAATAAATCTAACGAATTTATCTCTTTTTTATTTATTAAAATCCATATCGATATCAATGCTTTTTTTATAGCTAAAAATATTATCGCATAAATTTTATTAATTCCGGCCTTTTATTTATTTCGTTTAATAATATGCTTCGTTTTTTAAAGCATCCGAAAATATATAATTATTATTATTTTAGAATTATCCCTATTTTCTAAAATATATAATCTTTTTTAATCGTATAACTGCTAAGGTTTTCCGTTTTTAAAAATACTATCCGCTTTTATTTTTGCTAGATTTATGCGTCCGATATTCGTCGTCGAAGCACGCCGTTTAAAAAAATAATTCGTAGGGCATATTATCCCTTTTAGTGCTATTAAACTACTTTTTACCTTTTAGCACTAGCTTAAATCCTAATTTTTTAAATTAGCGATATTCGTTAGCATAATATCCCATTTTATCGCAATTATAGCATTTAACCTTAAATTTATTTTTATGCTAAATAGCGTTAAAATCTATTTATCCGTTATAAATTCCGTATAAAGTTTTATCGCGCTAATTATTTTTAGTTTATTAGTTATTTTGTAATTTACCTATATTAGCGTAATTGCGTTAAAAATATAGCGTAAAATAATTCCCTTTTTTCTTGTTTTATCGAGCGTATAACTAATTATCGATTTTAACGGTAAGCTCGCTATATCTGCTAAATTCGGCTAATAATTTAAAAATTCTGCTAAATTCGTCTTTAACACTATTTTTAAATTTTCGATAATATAATATAATCCTAATATTATCGGTATATTCTATTTTAGCGATAATGCGTTTAAAATCTGCCGTATAATTAAATACGGATCTTTTTTATTTAAGGTTTTTAAATTCCCTTTTAGCTTATCGTTTTTCGTCCGGATCCTAAAATAAAAATCGAAGCGCTATTTCGAATCCTATATAATCTTAGAAAATATTCTAAATTTTCGCCTTGTATAATTCTACCTATTATTCGTACTTAATCACATTTAAAAAATAGGGTTCGAACCAGGCAAATACTCGTTCTTTAAAATAAAACGCAATATAAAATATTTTTTATTTCTTTATTATAAATTAATTACCGTAAAAAATCTAATAAGCTCGGACCTAAGCCAAAAATCCTTAGAATAATCCGGGAATACCGTCAAAAGCCGCTAATACGCTAAGCTTAAGCTTCTCGGAATAAACTAAAGTAAAAATAATATTAGCTACCCCAGCTATAGCGTTATTAAAATTCTATAATTCCTATATAACTTATCCTATCTAGGCTTCGCGCGCAAAAAAAGTGGTTTCCCTCTCCTTAAATGCGCGGATCTCTTTAATTAATTCCATATATTAATTCTTAATTAATTCGAAATCATCTTCTTTTATCTCCTACGCAAGCGAGCGCTAGGGGTATTTAAATAAGGAAAAAAGAGTTTTTCCGGTTAACGATATCCTACTAAATATTGCTTAAAATTTCTTTTAAAAATAATATACCTAAATAAAAATAATCAAAATATAACGACTATACTATAGGTTTCTAAAATAAACCTAAAATATAAAAAATATTAGGGTTTATGCTAATAAAGAACGATAGCTTTAAAAAAAGTATTAAGCAATAAATATCTAAAAATAAAAGTAATTGAATTAATTTATAAATATAATCGTTAAAGCGTATTAAATGCTTTACTTATAAGTAAAATAAATGCTTAGATTAATTACTAAAGTAATAACTATTTATATAAAAAATCCTTTTATAATATATACCTATTTATTCCCTTATTAATATTCCTAAATTATTATCGTAATAATAATATTTATATTTAGCTTATTAATTTTATTACGAATTTCACCTTTAAATTACTAATCTAATAATAAGCCTGCTAATAGCTATTAATAGCTAGCAGGGGTGCTGGCCTGTTTTTTATTTAAAATATTTGCGGATTTCGGTTTTAAGCCCCGCATATTATCTTTTTAAGCGCTAATATCCTCTGTTTGCCATATATAAAGGTATATATTTGTAACAATTATAACGATATAATATACGTTATAAAGCTAATTTTATATATTATATAATATTATATTAATATCCGTATAATACTCCTTTTATTAAATAATATCGGTTAAATTTAATAATTTAATAAATTTTTAAAATTTATCTTTAAAAAATGGTTTTATAAGGCCGTTTATTAGTATATCGTTAATTAAAATATATTTAATTCGAATATTTTTATTTTTAACCTTTTACCGTACGTAAAAATACCATATAGCCGTATATTTAATACGTTAGTGATATTCCGGATTATATGCTAAATTTATAGCTTTTATATTATTTTTTTTAATTAATACGGTATTTATATTAATTCCGATTTTTATAAAAAGATTTTTTAACTATATTGCTTTATAGGTAGCCTGCTTTAACCCGTTAAATTCGGCTTTAATAGTTAATAAAAAAATCGTAAATTACCGTTTCGATTTCTAATTTATCGGCTTATTATTTAAAATAAATAAATAACCGAACGTTAATTTACGGGTTTCGAAATTATTAGCAAAATCGGCATCGGAATAACCTATTAATGCGGGTTTTATTTTCCCGTTAAAAATAATTCTAAAATAATAATAGGATTTTAAATAATTAAATACCCCTTTTACCCTTTTTATCGTAATTTTCGATAGGTTTTATATATATTTAGCTAAATATACTATAAGGTAAGCTAAATCGGGCCTGGTTTGGATTATAATATATATTAATCTATTTAATAAATGCTAATATAAATAGATAAATTCCTTTAAAGCCGGTTTTTCGTTATTTTTATTTTTTAACGTATATAACGATTTTGGGAATCCAAGGCTAAATGGTATATTAGCCGGTTTTATATCGGAAAATCCGTTAATTTCTAATAATTTTTTAAGGTAAATTGCCTGGTTTATACGAATTATTTTATTTTCTCGATTTCTTTTAATTTATATACTAAGAAAATAAAAAACTGGTCCTAGATCCTTTATTTCGAATTCTTTCGAAATATCCTGTTTTAATTGGTTAATTTTACGTAAATCAGGGCCAAAAATCAGGAAATTATTTACGTAAATTATAATAAAAATATTGGATTTTTTATTATAATAAGCTAATTCGTCTGAAATAAATGGATTAAATCTAAGCTTTTTTAGGCTGTTTTTCAGCGTAATTTGCTATTGGCGTGGATTTTGTTTAAAACCGTATAAGGCCTTTTTAAGCTGGATTACCTGGGAGTCTTTTTCGTTGATTTTCCATCCGAAATTATTTAAATCCGGGTTTTCGGATAAGAATTCGGATAATCCGTTTATAAGGGTAATATATATTTTTTCGTATAATTTCCCGTTTAGGAAGGCACCGATTATATCGATTTATTCGATTTCCCAATCGTAATAGGCTGCTAAGGCTAATAAAAGCCTCTAAATAATAGATTTTATTCCTATAGCAAACGTTTCGAAATAATCGATTTTATATCGTTATTCGAATTTACGTATAACCAATCTAGCCTTATATTTATCGATATTTCCGTTTTTATCGGTTTTCCTTTTAAATACCTATTTTATAAATAATGGGATTTTACCGGCTTTTTAGACTTTATTTCGATCGATAGCTTAAAAAATCCTTTTCTAAATTAATTACCGTAATTTAGTATATATAGCCTAGTTTTATTCTTTCTTTTTAAGGCTTTTTAGCGCTTATTTTATAGTTTTCGGTTTTGTATAGCCTAAATTTTTAATAATTAAATAATACGAGATATCGGCGAATAATTCGTCGTATTTAACGAATTTATCTCGTTCGGAATCCGTAAGTTTCGGAAAAATTACCTTAATATTCGACTTATTCGGAATAATCGAAAAGGTATTATTAATATCTATGGATTCGGAATTTATACTAAATCCATTATCTATACTAGATTCGTTTCCGGGTAAATCCGGTCGATCGTTAATTATGGATTTATTCGTAATGGATCGAAGAATTCGATCGTTTTCGGGAGGTGGATTCGTTGGATCCACCGTTTTCGGGACTGTTAATTGGATAAATTCACCGTCGGTGGGACTTTTATCCGGTATTATTTCCTAATCCGGTAATTTCGAATCCGGTAATTTCTCCCCTTTTTTTCGATTTTTAGGTAATAATCGAATATAAAAAATCCGTATAATCTATAACTTATACGGTTGATCGGGAAGATATATGTAATAGATTTTATTACCGTTATATCCAATTATTTTCCCGTTTTTAGTGGTAACTCCGAATTTATCGGAGTTTTTACGGATTTCTTTCGGTTTATAAACTAAAACCGGTATTCCTAAAATATAAATTTAAAATAAATTAAGCGTATTATCCCGTTTTAGCCAGAAATAATCGTAAAATTCCTAATAGGGGGTAAATAAACCGGATACCGTAGCAGTAAAATTTATTAAATAAATTACTGCTTTTATAATAAATTCCTAAAGGTTTTTCGGGAATTATAAATCGATAAAAACCGTTTTAGTTTTTTCGATAATAATCCGGTTCGTACGTTTAGCTATACCGTTTTATTTTAATATATAAAAAATTATAAATTCGAAAATAATCCTTTTTTTAGTTAAATAATTTTTTAATTTAATTAGGGAAAATTTTTTGCTATTATTTATGCGAATAATATTCGGATATTTTCCGAATTAGGTTTTATAATATTCGATTTTATTTATTATAATATCGAATATATCGGATTTTTTTTTAAAAAATTTAATTTCCCGAAATCCGGTTTTATTATTTATAAAACCAGTTATATATTTATAACCGAAATAGCTAAAAAGGGTAATATAAACCGTATCGATATAAATACGATATAACGGTTTATTAGCCTTATTCGGATTTATACGGGGCTGGTTTCGGGTAAATTTTCCCGAAATATAAAATTCGCAATTTAAATCCTTTTTTTTTAATTCCTTTTTAAAAATCCCCGTAATTATTTTAGCTATTTTAGCTAAAATATTATAGCTAGGGTAGCTAAATCGTTTATGCTATTTTTCCGTAGCTATAAGGAAATTCGAATAATTAAAGATTAATTTAATTTTTTTAAAATCCGTAGTTTCGTTAAATTTCGTATCCGAATTCGGTTTCGGGTAATTTAAACCGATTACACAGGCTTTTTTTATTATTTTTAGTGGATTTATAGCTAAATATATTATATTAAGCTTTAACTTATTAGTTAGGTATAGGAAAAATCTACGTTTTTCTTAATTTAACGTAATAAAAAGCCTATTTTTAAAATTATATAATTTATTCCCGTTTATAATACCGCCTTTTTAGTAATATAATTAGCCGAATATAATATTTAGCGGAAATTTCGGTATATAAAATACGTTTAATAACGTTATTTTACGTATTTCCCGGTTAATTTCGAAGGAAAGCGTAATATTTTTAATTTTTTTTAAAAATACTTTTCTATTATTTATAATAATCGGTAAAAAATCCGATTTTATAGTAAAATTATCGAATAAATTCTTATTATTCGATATATGCTTTAAAAAACCTATATCGTATAATTACTAATCCTTAGGGAAGGTAGTTAATTTTTTCTTTTTTAAATTATTCGAAATATTCGAAAAAATATAAAACGACTCGTTTTCGTCTAAATTTTCGTTATAGGGTAAATTTCCCCGTTTTTTAGATTTCTGGTTTATAATAGATATAGTCGAATTTAAGTTATTCGACTTATTCGAATTATTCGAATTATTGGAATTATTCAAATTATTCGATTTTTTCCATTTATTCGATTTATTCGAATTCTTCCTATTTCCGCTTTGGGTTCCCCGTTAATTCTAATTGGATCGGGGAAACCGGGATTTTTTATTATCCGTATAATAAAAATTTCCCATAGCCGTATCCGGATCCCGTCGGTTTTTATCCAAAATATCCGTAATTAACCCTTCGAGGGTAGGTGGATTTATAAACCGTAAAGCATTGCGTTAACGGTTAGCCTATATAGGGTAAGCTAATTGGAGGGCTATAATAAAAATCGTCTTTTAATCGATATTATCGATTTTAGCCTTAACGCTTAAAAATTTTAAAATATATCCTTTAAAAATAAATATAAACTCGTTTAACGAGTTATAATTCTCGAATTTTATAGTATAAAATTTAAAATATAATTGTTAACGTAATACGGATCCGGTGCCTTAATAGGCTGATTATAAAGTCGATAAGGCTTTATATAGATCTATTTTATCGAATATTAGATTTAACGGTTCTGTTATTAAATTCTAACGAATTAAAAGTAATGCCTGGGCTTTCTAAATATCGGTTATACCGTTATATATATCGGTAGTTTTAAAAAACCGATCGATTCCTAGCAATTTAAAATATAACTGCAACGTAGATTTCCATATATTCCAGTTTCCGGATCCGGAGAATTTCTATTTCTCCGGTATTTAGCATCCGGCAATAATACGGATAAAGTTATCCATTTTGCCGAATTTTTGCCGTTATAATGGTATAATTATCGTTAAAAACGGTAAAAAAATCGTTAAAAAAATAAAAATAAAAAAAATTAATTCTTTTATTTTATTAATAAAGTATATAAAGGGGATTTAGGTGCTATAATATGATATAGTAGGTGCTATAAGGTGCTATAGTAGATCGGCTATTATAGTAGGGATTAGTTATAAGTGACTTTATAGTTGTTATATGGCTGTAACGGGTAAAATCATTATAAATAGCTATTTAATTATAGTTTTCGATATAGTTACGGCTGTATAAGCTTAAAATAAAGCTTATAAAATCGGCTATTATAGCGGAATTCCGGAGTTTACGTTGTATTAATTCGTTTGGGAGAGCGGCTATAGTTTTCGATGTGATTTAAGTCCCGTATTTAGATATAATCGATATTATACCGGACCGGGCTTATAACCTGTTTTAAGGTATGATTGGTGGATTATAAATTTAGGCATAGGGAAGCGTTTATATAATTCGTAAAATTAGGCCGTGGAGGGTAGTTATAGGGCTGTATAACTGATTTATTGAAGCTTAAGGAAAAAATAACTAATTACGGAGGAATAACTACCTTTTATACCTATAAAATCAACTAATAAGAATATTCTGGAATATATTACTAATAAATTAGATTTATAATCGAGTTAATTAATAATAAGGTTGATTTATAATCGAAAAAACTATTGAAATTTATAGATTTCTATAGTGTGGGTTACCTTGTAACCCAGGGCTATTGTGGCCAGGTGCATTAGCCACACTTAGTGGGGCTGGATCCAGTGGAACGTTCTATTAGATTCCAGTAGGTTCCAGTGGCCATAGTGGCCACAATAATCAACTACAATGACTTGTTAACTGTACAGCATTGTAAACAGTGGCTGTAAATGGTGCTGTACTGATTGTAAGTTAGTATAGGGTAAGTTCCATTGATTTCCTATATATTGTTATTTAACGATATTTCGATGGGTTTTATAGCTGTTATAACGATATGATATGCGTTATAAAGCTAATTTTATGCACTATACGATGCTGTATTAACATCCGTGCAACACTAGGTATTGCTTTTAATTCGTCAGAATTTAATAACAAAACCGTTAAATCTAATATTCGATAAAATAAATCTATATAAAGCCTTATCGACTTTATAATCAGCCTATTAAGGCACCGGACCCGTATTACGTTAATAATTATATCTCGAATTTTATACGATTAAATTCGAAAATTATAACTCGTTAAACGAATTTATATCCATTTTTAAAAAATATATTTTAAAGCTTTTAAGCGTTAGGGCTAAAATCGATAATATCGATTAAAAAACGATTTTTATTATAACCCTTTAATTAGCTTACCTTATATAAGCTAACCGTTAACGCAATGCTTTACGGTTTATAAATCCACCTACCCTTAAAGGGTTAATTACGGATATTTTAAATAAAAACCGACGGGATCCGGATACGGCTATAAGAAATTTTTATTATACAAATAATAAAAAATCCCGGTTTCCCCGATTTAATTAAAATTAACAGGGAACCTAAAGCGGAAATAGGAAGAATTTAAATAAATCGAATAACTTAAATTCGACTATATTTACTACGAACCAGAAATCTAAAAAATAGGGAAATTTACCCTATAATAAAGATTTAAACGAAAACGAATTATTCTATATTTTTTCGAATATTTCGAATAATTTAAAAAAAAAAATTAACCACCCTCCCTAAAAACTAATAATTATACGATATAGGTTTTTTAAAGCATATATCGAATAATAAAAATTTATTCGATAATTTTATTATAAAATCGGATTTTTTACCGATTATTATAAATAATAGAAAAATATTTTTAAAAGGAATTAGAAATATTACGCTTTCCTTCGAAATTAACCAGGAAATACGTAAAATAACGTTATTAAACGTATTTTATATACCGGAATTTCCGCTAAATATTATATTTAGCTAATTATATTATTAAAAAGGCGGTATTATAAGCGGAAATAAATTATATAATTTTAAAAATAGGCCTTTTACCACGTTAAATTAAGAAAAACGTAGATTTTTCCTATACCTAGCTAATAAATTAAAGCCTAATATAGCATATTTAGCTATAAATCCATTAAAAATAATAGAAAAAGCCCGTGTAATCGGTTTAAGTTACCCGGAACCGAATTCGGATAAATTTAACGAAATTACGGATTTTAAAGAAATCGAATTAATTTCTAATTATTCGAATTTCCTTATAGTTACAAAATAATAATATAAACGCTTAAGCTATTTTAGCTATAATATTTTAGCTAAAATAGCTAAAATAATTACGGGAATTCCTAAAAAAAAAATTAAAAAAAAAGGATTTAAATTATAAATTTTATATTTTAGGTAAATTTACCCGAAATTAACTTTATACGAATCCGAATAAGGCTAATAAACCGTTATATTATATTTATATTAATACGGTTTATATTACTTTTTTTAGCTATTCCGGTTATAAATATATAATTAATTTTACGGATAATAAAACCGGATTTTAAGAAATTAAATTTTTTAAAAAAAAAATCCGATATATTCGATATTATAATAAATAAAATCGAATATTATAAAACCTAATTCGGAAAATATCCGAATATTATTCGTATAAATAACGGTAAAAAGTTTTCTTTAGTTAAATTAAAAAATTATTTAATTAAAAAAAGGATTATTTTCGAATTTATAACTTTTTATATATTAAAATAAAATAATATAGCTAAACGTACGAATCGGATTATTATCGAAAAAACTAAAACGGTTTTTATCGATTTATAACTCCCGAAAAACCTTTAGGAATTCGTTATAAAAGCAATAATTTATTTAATAAATTTTACTATTACGGTATCCGGTTTATTTACCTTTTATTAAGAATTTTACGATTATTTCTGGCTAAAACGGGATAATAAGCCTAATTTATCCTAAATTTATATATTAGGAATACCGGTTTTAGTTTATAAACCGAAAAAAATCCGTAAAAACTCCGATAAATTCGGAATTACTACCGAAAACGGGAAAATAATTGGATATAACGGTAATAAAATCTATTATATATATCTTCCCGATCAACCGTATAAATTATAGATTATACGGACCTCTTATATTTGATTATTACCTAAAAATCGAAAAAAGGGGGAGAAATTACTAAATTTAGAATTACCGGATTCGGAATTACCGGATTAGGAAATAACACCGGATAAAAATTCCACCGACGGTAAATTTATCTAATTAACAGTCCCGAAAACGGTGGATCTAACGAATCCACCTCCCGGAAACGATCGAATTTTTCGATCTATTACGAATAAATCTATAATTAACGATCGACCGGACTTACCCGGAAACGAATCCAATATAAATAATAAATCTAGTATAAATTCCGAATCTATAGATATTAATAATATTTTTTCGATTATTCCGAATAAATCGAATATTAAGGTAATTTTTCCGAAATTTACGGATTCCGAATAAAATAAATTCGTTAAATACGATAAATTATTCGCCGATATTTTATATTATTTAATTATTAAAAATTTAGGCTATACGGAACCGAAAATAATAAAATAAGCATTAAAAAGCCTTAAAAAAATAAATCCAGGCTATATACGCTAAATTACGGCAATTAATTTAGAAAAGGACTTTTTAAGCTATCGATCGTAATAAAGTCTAAAAAGCCGGTAAAATCTTATTATCCGTAAAATAGGTATTTAAAAGGAAAACCGATAAAAACGGAAATATCGATAAATATAAAGCTAAATTAATTATACGTAGATTCGAATAACGATATAAAATCGATTATTTCGAAACGTTCGCTATAGGAATAAAATCTATTATTTAAAGGCTTTTATTAGCCTTAGCAGCTTATTACGATTAAGAAATCGAATAAATCGATATAATCGATGCCTTTTTAAACGGGGAATTATACGAAAAAGTATATATTACCCTTATAAACGGATTATCCGAATTTCTTTCCGAAAACCCGGAATTAAATAATTTCGGTTAAAAAAACGACGACTCCCAGGTAATCCAGCTTAAAAAGGCCTTATACGGTTTTAAATAAAATTTACGCTAATAGCAAATTACGCTAAAAAACAGCCTAAAAAAGCTTGGATTTAATCTATTTATTTTAAACGAATTAGCTTATTATAATAAAAAATCTAATATTTTTATTATAACTTACGTAAATAATTTCCTGATTTTTGGCCCTAATTTACGTAAAATTAATTAATTAAAATAAAATATTTCGAAAAAATTCAAAATAAAGGATTTGGGATTAATTTTTTATTTTCTCGGTATATAAATTAAAAAAAATCGAAAAAATAAAACAATTCGTATAAATTAGGCAATTTATTTTAAGAAATTATTAGAAATTAACGGATTTTCCGATATAAAACCGGCTAATATATTATTTAGCCTTAGATTCCTAAAATCGTTATATACGGCAAAAAAAAGCAACGAAAAACCGGCTTTAAAGGAATTTATTTATTTATATTAGCATTTATTAAATAAATTAATATATGCTATAATTTAAATTAGGCCCGATTTAGCTTATTTTATAATATATTTAACTAAATATATATAAAACCTATCGAAAATTACGATAAAAGGGGTAAAAAAGGTATTTAATTATTTAAAATCCTATTACTATTTTAGAATTACCTTTAACGGGAAAATAAAACCCGGATTAATAAGTTATTCCGATGCTAATTTTGCTAATAATTACGAAACCCGTAAATTAACGTCCGGTTATTTATTTATTTTAAATAACGGGCCGATAAGTTAAAAATCGAAATAGCAATTTACGATTTTTTTATTAATTACCGAAGCTAAATTTAATAGGCTAAAATAGGCTATCTATAAAATAATATAATTAAAAAATCTTTTTATAAAAATCGGAATTAATATAAATACCGTATTAATTAAAAAAAAATAATACGGGGGCTATAAATTTAGCATATAATCCGGAATATTACTAACGTATTAAATATACGGCTATACGGTATTTTTACGTATAGCAAAAGGTTAAAAATAAAAATATCCGAATCGAATATAATTTAACTAATAATATATTAATAAACGGCCTTATAAAGCTATTTTTTAAAGATAAATTTTAAAAATTTATTAAATTATTAAATTTAACCGATATTATTTAATAAAAAAAATATTGCATAGATATTAATATAATATTATATAATATATAAAATTAGCTTTATAACGTATATTATATCGTTATAATAGCTATAAAACCTATCGAAATATCGTTAAATAACGATATATAGGAAATTAGTAGAATTTACCTTATATTAACCTATAATTAATATAGCATTATTTATAGCTATTATTTATAATACTATATAATTAATAAGTTATTATAATTGATTATTATGGCTATTATGGCCACTGGAATTTATTAGAATCTAGTAGAACGTTCTATTGGATCCAGCCCTATTAAGTATGGCTAGTATACCTGGCTATAGTGGCTTTGGGTTATAGGGTAACCTATATTATAGAAATCTATAAATTTTAATGGTTTTTTCGATTATAAATTAACCTTATTACTAATTAACTTAATTATAAATTTAGTTTATTAGTAATATATTTTAAAATGTTTTTATTAGTTAATTTTATAGGTATAAAAGGTAGTTATTCCTCCGTAATTAGTTATTTTTTTTTTAAGCTTTAATAAATTAGTTATATAGCCTTATAATTATTTTTACGGCCTAATTTTACGAATTATATAAACGCTTCCCTGTGCCTAAGTTTATAATCCACTAATTATACCTTAGAACATAATATTATATTAAAAAAACCCTAAATAAAAAATAACGATATAATATACTTATTTAAGAAAAAAATATTTAAATTTAGTATTAAAAAGCACGGTTTTTTTATTTATAAAAAAGGCTAATACGAAAATAAAATACCCGAATTAGTAAAAAATAAGACGTAATACGTAAAGAATATATAAATAATTATAGGTGCTATTTACGTAGCGGAAATGCGTAAAACGCGTAGGAATTTTAAAAAAATAATTAGAATTATTTAAATTTTTGCCGTTATAATAGCAAATATTAATTAAACGCTAAAAATTAAAGAAAAAACGACCTTTTCCAAAATAACCGATATATTACCTTTTTAGCTTAAATATTACGCTCCTTTATTTATAAATAATAAATAAACGGAGCTTTTATTTTATCGACCCGGAGCAAATTATACGATTACCTTATTTAAGGATAAATAAGGCAAAATTCGCGAAATTTTATAAAGCCCTTTATACGGTATATTTAAAAATAAATTATTTATTTTTAAGAAAATATTTACTAATTATTTAAATAAAAATTAAATTAGGGCTAATAGTTTTTCCGGAAAAGCCCCTATATTTTTTATAAAAAAACCCGGAGGAGGTTTTCGTTTTTACGTAAATTACTAAGCCTTAAATGTTATTATAAAAAAAACCGCTATTTTTTTCCTTTTATTAAGGAAATTTTACGCTTTTTTTTAAAAGCTAAATAGTTTATTAAAATTAATATTAGGGCCGCTTTTTATAAAATAAAAATTAAAGAAAAAAATAAATAAAAAACCGCTTTTCGCATTCGCTTTAGCTTATTCGAATAGCTAATAATGCTTTTTAGATTAACGGGAGCCTTAGCTATTTTTTAAAAATTTATTAATATTATATTATAAAAATATTTAAATAATTTTTGCTTTATTTATTTAAACGACGTTTTAATTTATTTTAATAGCGATTATACGGATTATATACTAAAAATAAATAAAATCCTTATTAAATTAAATAAAGCTAAGCTCCGCTTTAATAATAAAAAATGCAAATTCGCTATTATTTAAATTAAATATTTAAAATTTATTATTTATACCGGAAAAAAATTAAAATTAATTTTAAAAAAATAAAGGCTATTAAAAAATAAAAGGCTTTTATTAACGTAAAAAAAATTTATAATTTTATAGGCTTCGCGAATTTTCATAAAAAATTTATCTTTTAATTTAGCGATATTATAGGATTTTTATTAGCCTTATTTAAAAAATTAGCATTTTAAAAATAAAAATTAGCTAAAAAATATAGCTTTAAAATTTTTAAAAAGCTTTTTATTATTATATTTATTTTAGCGATATAAAACGAAAAGCGTAAAACGGTAATCGAATGCGATTATTTTAGCTAAGCCTTAAAAGGAGCCCTTTTATAAATCGATAATAAAAAAAGATTACGTTTTATAGCCTTTTTTTTAAACGATTAAACCTAGCCGAAATTAATTACGAAATTTATAATAAAAAGCTATTCGCGATCGTCCGCTGCTTAAAAAAATAAAAATAAAAAATAAAAAACTTAGCTAAACCTTTTAAAATCTTTACGGATTATAAAAATTTATAATATTTTATTATTAAAAGGAATTTAATTAAAAAATAAACTTAATAATTTTTAATTTTATCCGAGTTTAATTTTTAATTATAATTCCGTATAAAAAAGAAAAGCGGTAAACCTAATGCCTTTAGCCGTTTAAAGCAAAACCTCCCTAAAAGGGTCGATAACCCGAGATTAGAATTTCGCCGCTTATAATTCGTTAAAAACGAATAGCTTTTATTTATTATTATACTTTTCGAAAATGCTAAATATATTTAAGCATTAATTTATATAATGCCTTTATATTTTAAGTTTATAAAATAAAAATTATTAAATATAAAATAAAGCTATTAAATCCCCGAAAATAAAAATTTATTTTTTAAAGCTAAATTATAATTATTTTAAGATAAAGCTATAATATAAAATATTAATTTTATTAATTTATATTTCGCAATATAATTAAAAGCGTATATATTTCCGCCCGGGTTATTTAAAAAAAATATAATATTAGGATATTAATCGCGGAATATAAATTAAACCTTAAAAGCGCCTTTTTATTCTAAAAAAAATTATTTATCTTAAATTAAGAACCTTTTTAAATTATATTTATATAAAAAATTTACGATTTATCTATTATCGGCTACCTAAAAAAGGATAATATTTTTGCGATAATATTAAGGCATTTTTATTAGCCGGGAATATTTAAGGTAATACGGAGATTTTATATTAATTACGATATTTATAAACGCTTTAAAATTTAGCGCGAAAAAAAAAAGCGGCCTTTTGGCCTTTTTCCCTATATTAAACCGGTTTTATTTAGAATTTTTTATCGATTTTATAACGGAGCTTTTTGCGAAAAAAAAAAACCCTCGTTTTATAATAATAATCGTAAATCGTTTAGCAAAAATAATTATAATAAAAAGCATAAATATTATAAAAGCGTTTAATTACGCCCGGCGTTTTATTAATTATTATTAAAAATTTTACGGTTTCCTTTAAGCTATTGTTTTTAATAAAAAATCGAATTAAATAAGCGATTTTTAGGCTTATTTATGCAAAATCGTAAATATTAAAAAAAGGTTATTTATAGCCTTTTATTTAAAAATTAACGGTTCGATTAAGCGTATAAATTAAAAAATTTAATTATATTTTAAAGCTTTTATTTCGTACGCTTAATATAATTGGCCCGAATTTTTTTTTTTATTATGCTTGCTATTAATAACCGTAATACCTCGATCGGCGCTAATTTTTTTTTAACTTATAAATATTACGCCGAACCTATAAAATAAATACTCCCGTTATAAAAGTTTTTATAAAAAATAAATAAAAAGCAAGCTAAAAAATTCGTAAACCGATAAAAAAAAAAGCTAAAATTTAGCTTAAACTATAATAGCAGCTATATAATAAAAGATAGAAAATACGGCGAATAAAAATAAAAAGCTATAAAAACGATTTAAAGCTAAAAATTTAATATAGCTTAAGCTTAAAAATTTAAAAATATTATAAATATTTAAAAAGCTATTTTAAATTAATATAAAATATAAAATATATAAAATTATTAGCCTATAAATAATTAAGCTAAACGTATTTAGCAAAATCTAGCTATAATTTTACGTAAATTTGCTATAAAAAATAAATAAAAATCTTTTACCGTTATAAAAAAAGCAAAAATTAATAGCCGTTTTTAATATTTAATAAAAAACTTTTATAAAAAAAATAAATTATTAAAAAGATTTTTTATATAAAGCGGCATTTTATAAAAATAAAAATTTAAACGGAAATTATTAATAAAATAATAAAGTTACGTAAAACCTATTTAGCAAACCCGAACCGTATTCGATAATATATAAATTTTAGATAATTTTAAAGCCTAATTCGGCGTAAGTAATAAAATAAATAAAAAAAAAAGGGGCTAAAATAAGGCTTTTAATAAAAAAAAAATAAAAAGCTATTATTAAAATAGCTAAAAATAGGCAATTAGCAAGGGTTCGAAAAAAAAAAGCTAGCTAAAAAAAAAAGCTCGAAAATCCAATTAGCAAAATGCTTTTATTTTTCGTCGGAGTTTAAAATTAAATTTTTAATTTATTTATATTTTTTTATTTTTATTCGAAAAAGGTATTAGGAATTTTTTTATTTATTCGAAAAAAATACCGGTTATACGAAATAGCCGGTTACGCGCTTTTCGATATCGAGTTAATTAATTAAATACCTCCCGATAAAAGCTTTAATATCTTAAATATACCCGGATAGCGTTTTTTTTTATATTAAAAAAATAACGGCTTATTAATAATTATTAAAAACTTTACGTTTTAAATCTTTTATTCGTAATAAAAAATATATTATAATTAAAAAAATTTTAAGTTTTATAATAAAAACTACGGGAAAAAAGCATTATATAAAATAATTAGGGCATAAGCGGCTATTATAGCTTAGTAGTTAAAAGGGAAATTTTTAAAAATTTAGGGTTTAATTCCCTAAAAGGCCCGGAAAAGTGGTAATATTACGGGTATACCCGATTTTCGGCATTAAATATATAATTAATCCGGTGCCTAAATAAGTTACGATAAAATTTACGTATAGGAAATAGCTTCTTTTTACTTAAGCTAATTTATAAACTATATCTGGCTATAACTGCGTGACTGCACGCACTTAGTGAGCCTATCACAGGCTGTGGCATTTGACATCGACGTGTATCATAAGGAATTTATTCTTTGGAACACCGCCAGCATCAAAAGAAGCCTAGTCGCCCCTCTTCATATCAGGATCCAAGTCTACATTGTGTCAAGGTATCTATCGGGAACTCATCGCGGCTATGGCGTACTCGGCCTTAGAGCCACAGCACATAAGGGTGCTGAAGCTTGAGCCGAGCGCCGAGCGCGACGCCATAATCACCTGCTCGCTGTCTGTGATATCACTATCAGAGAACCCTACGCCGCAGTACGAAGCCCTCTCGTACGTCTGGGGCGACTTCACGGAACGGCATGAGATCCAACTGGATGGCCTTCCCACTCCCGTTACTATGAACCTTTGGACCGCACTTAGATACATCCGCTTACCGGATGCTCCTCGCACCCTTTGGATTGACGCAGTCTGCATCAATCAGTCCGACGTGCAGGAGCGCAATGCGCAAGTTCGCCAGATGGGCCGGATCTACAGCCAAGCTTCCCATGTGCTCATCTGGCTCGGGGACCCGGACCCGCAAATCGAGGACACCTTTTCCGCGCTCTCCGTTCCGGGGGCCCTGGACCAGAGACAGTACGAGGACTTTCCCCCAGAGATCGCAGATGGTTTACGCAAGATGCTCGCAAGGCCCTGGTGGCATCGCGTCTGGGTGCTACAGGAGCACGTTTTGGCGGACGCGGATCCTGCTGTGGGGTGCGGAGATTCATGGTTGGACTGGAAGGAGCTGTCGGGCGCGCTGTTGGATTTTGCGCGCAGTATGATGGATGCGAGTGGTACTACGATCGCCGACGACCAGACGACGTGGGTCCAGGATTCGACCATGCTCCTGCGCCATGTCCTGCTCAGGGAGCAGTGGAATGATCCTGGCTATCAAGGGGGGAGAGGGACGACTATTGCCGAGATTATAGAGAGAACGCGGGGCCGTCGAGCTACGGATAAGAGGGATCAGGTCTTTGCGGTCAGCGGTCTGCTGCGCGAGGAGGACAAGGCCATGTTCCCAGCGCCAGACTATGCAATGTCGGTCAATGAGGTCTACCAGATGGCAACGGTCGCCTTCATCCGGAGTAGCGCGAAACTTACGTTCTTGATCCATGCTACCGACAAAGGTGATGACGATCTGGAACTGCCGTCGTGGTGCGTCGACTTCTCCAAGAGGATGTGGGATTGGGGCGCGTATGGGAACCTGGGGGGTCACGACTTTGGGCACCGTAGAGAAAGCGAGGAAGAAATCCAAGAGTTCATGAATGTACTCTCGCATGATGCGTCTCTGGGTACATTGAACGTGCTAGGTGGCGTCCTCGGACAGGTCATCATGTCGAGGCCCCTTGTTCCGCCATCGGCTTTCGACCAGAGCGGAGTGACTGTGCAATTTGAAGGCGAGCCTCGACCCATGATGGAAGCTGGGGTTGGAAAGCTGCTCATGCTTACCGAGTTCGTCAAGGAAGTCCTCCGGATGACCACAATTTCTCACACGATTTGGGAGCAGCGGGACGGCGCACAGGCGGCAAAGGAGATGATAGCCGCTGGGCAGGTGTGGGAGACACTTTTTGGAGGAATACTGTTTAATATCGTCGATGCTGTTTGCATCCGCACCGGGATTGAGACGGTGGATGGAGACGATAGGCCGCGCGAATATTGGGTTATCGAGGCCTTCATTCGTAAGATCTGTCCCTGGTATGCCAATGCTATTGAAAAATTTGGTTTTCTACATCCGACACCCCAGCTCGCCGAGAGTGCCAGGTTGGAGAGAGCTCTGTGGGAGACGATGATGCTAACGACGCAGATCAATATTGGCAAATATTGGTTTGGGACTGACACGGGTTATATCGGGTGCGTCGATCGTGAGCTTGAGGCGAGTGATCAGTTGTGTACCATCCTTGGCTGCGAGGGGCCTTTCATTCTCAGGTCGACCAATGATGCTTTCAAGTTGATAGCCTTACCTCAGTCCAGAGATTTCGTACAGGACCATCATCGAACTCGCGTGCGCGAGGTGGAGAGGGAGGTCTTTACACTCCGTTGAAGGGAAACGAAGCGCCTTAAGCTCGCCAATTCCACCGAAGATACAAGATTTCAAAGTGATTAGCATTATTTAAACAAAACAGTATATCGCGACCTTCATCATACCAAGATGGACATGTTTATCCAAGGAAAAAGAGAAAAAAAAAAAAAAAAGTACTTTTTGATTTCCTTAGTAGACGTTACTCGCACTGGACTCGCCTGAACGGACTGATTAAGCAGAGCATTCTTTCCTCATATGATTGCAAGGTAGGTAATCGGCACAGCCACTGCAGAGGCACTCCTCCTTGCGCTTGAGCTTACCCCCGCCAGCCAGCTGCAACGCAAGCGGGACAACAAACATTGCACACATAACACCTCTCACCATCCTCACGTTTGTCAATCTGTACAAATAATAGGAAACTCATATCAGTATTAGATAGTATCAGAATTATCGTTCTCATTGTTCTGTCCAATTGAGCAAATCGCAAATTCAGCAATCATGGTAGTCATTCTATTCTGCACAGCTGAGGAGGCCAAGCCTGTAATTCTAACCTCCCACTTGCGCACGTGGGAATTCAACTAACCTCTCACAGCTCGTCCCAGCAATCATGTCATTTGAACAGGCCCAAGACACCTGGATCTTTGGCTTTGCCGAGTCGCGCGACGGCCTGGGTGCTGATGATGGCAACTTTAAAAATTGGATCGAAGACGGCGCGACCGTTGAAACAGATTTCATTGGTGCCTCTGAACAAGAATGCCAGTCATGGGCCCTGGAGCAGATGAATCGCCTACCCAACGTTAACGACGGGATGATTGCCATTGCGGATGAGCGCACTGCAAAGGATGACACGATTCTATTGCAACTCTACAATTCAAGCTCCGGCGATCTGACACCCGAGGGCGAAGGAGATTATGGTCTCGAATTCGAGGGCTATGGAAAGCTTCCAGCCAAGGAAAACACATGGTACAGCTTCAGGATCAGATACCAAGACTCATTCAATATTTATGCGGCTCTTTCCTATGGAGCTATCGATGTAGTCTACCCGGTTTATTTTGGGCGTACAGACGAGCTCGTGGATGACAACGGTGTGTTCAATGTCGAAAGGGCAGAAGCTCTCTGTGTTGAGTAAATGAAACGAAACATCTCGTTGAAGACATCGTCACTACGGTCGCAATAGATATCGTTTCCTCTATAATTAGTTGAAGCCAAGCAAAGAGACCACCAAGACGTATAGAGTCATTGGTGAATTACATCATGCACTTGATCAGCAAGCCTTTTGGCCACAGTAGACTTTACTGGCGCGCGTCAATCTGGTCGATAAAGACAGTGGTGTTCACTAACTCGATACATCACGCGAACAAGCGAACAGCACAAATCTCCGGCCAGCAGAGTCATTACCAACGCGCCTCAACCCTCCAAGATGTCTTTTCTTCTCCTTGTAGTCCCTAATCCTCATCGTCAGAATCTTCATCGTCACTCGCATCATCGAGTGCGTCCGACTCTGTTTTGCTTGCGTCCTCTGCATCAGTCACAGCCCCCTCCTCCCCTTCTGGTGCCTTGACAGCGCTCGTAGGCACAAAAATTGCCCATTCACCATTCATGTCGGCAACTTTGAGGGCGACCTCATTCTCTTCAGCCTCAAATTCCAGCTCGCCGAGGCCTTCAGTGACAAACTGGCCGGTGGCGGCATCAAACTTTCCCACTGTTGCTTGGGAGACATCAACTGCATTGGAAGATGCCTCGCCAAAAATGTAGTCGACTTGATGAATGTCTCCTGCCGCGGGCGGCGTCGCGGTGGCAATGGTAAAAGTCAGAGGGTCGACATACATGAGACCAGCCGGGGGAGCGATCGATGCCATTTTGGGCGCCACCGTGATGGTGTTGGCTGCAGTGCCATTATACTCGGCTTCGATTGCGCCGGCAGCCTACCGCATGACTGTTAGAAGAGGTCCAATTCTGGAGCTTACGCGTGCACTATACACGGATACTTACATTAGCAGGTAATTTCATCTTGGTAAAGAGATTGCCACCTTGGACGGGATTTGCAGAACCAAAGACACCAACAGTCCTGACCACCCCTTCCTTGAACTCCTCTCCGACTGCCAAGACTTGAGCAGCCGTCCGGTTTGTAGTAGTGGCTTCTCCTGCTTTTGCCTCGGAGGCTGTGGCTGCTTCGCTTCTCTTTATTACACTCAGGTCAAGAATTGGAATCGCCAGATCGCGATGGACAGCATCGTGATGCGTCAGCGCTGTGGGAAAAGACAAGACAGGCAATGCCTGATATAGGAAGATGACCAGCAAAGAAGAGTACATTATGCTAAGCTTATCGGAAAAAGAAGAAGAGATGAATTAAAGCGGGCTTGTAAGAAACAATGACAAGAATTGGACGGCACAGCCGGAATGATTGAATATATTGGTTAAAAGTCGTTCAAGTACCAATGCACCGCACTGAATAGAAGAGAAATCGAATCCTACTGGCCATTCAACCCAGACCGAAAGGGCATACCCACGTAGACTTATAGACAATTTTGATGTACCACGATTTTGAAAGCGCTCGACTCGTGTTACATACCTGCTGAGAGCGAGTAGCAAAATATCATCTTACACCTAACATCATCAACGGGCAACCTGCCGGACAGTACGTCTCGGCGTTCCATCTCCTCGTTGTCCAAACCGCATCCTTACTATGCCTGCCGGCTGTCATCCTATCACTTGTGGTTCACACAGACTTCGCCCACCGTGTTTGTATCACTTGTGGCCATGTCAACCCATACTCAAACAGCCAAGTCGTCTCTCAAGGCTGCAGGCGGCTGTGTACCAAGCAAGAGAAAAGCCTTGCGAGCCTGGCGAGGCCTAGTAGTCATATAAGCGTGACGCGGTGCACCCTACACCACCAAGAGCCAAGAGTTACAAGACGGACTTGGCAGAGGTCGAGGTGAGTAGATGGTCAGTCTGTATAGTCGTGCCGAGCTGCCGAGGCCCCTGTTCAGAGTGGATTCATCCTCTTGACAAAGAATTGTGTCGCGTGCCCTCATGCCCAATTGGTCTTGGGGCACGTCCGATGAAACAAGAAAAGGGCCCATCTGGGTGGACGTGGGGTAAGTAAATCCATGGCATGCAAGGGTCAAGCCGAGTCCCATAAATCCCACTCGAGGTCGCCATAAAAGGTGTGAGGTTATGACCTTCAATCAGGTAAATTGAAAATGACAAAGTTTGCCAAGAGATTAAAACTCTACTACATTCGTTCCAAAACAATGTATATTCGGTCGTTTCAATATGTCATGTTCGTGAGTATGCGAGTGGATATTCTCTGTCGGATAAGGCATAGTGTCTTGATGGTTGTATCTGCAAAGTTTGAGAGTAGGGAAGAAGAAACAGTGAAGCAACAAGAGAATCGATAGCAATCAGACAATGGTAATCAAGAATCTTTTCTCTGGGTGTTCCGGGTGATGTAGCATTTCAGCACAGACAGTCTCTGCCGTGATTGCCCCAACTTGGTTGAAAATTTTTAGAAAGGGCTGGAGATACTCGTTTATGCGTGCCCGTTCGAATGAAGCGTTTTCGAAAAATTTGAATGATCCGATCCTGCAAAACTCTCCAAGACCTGCGGCAGTCTTGCGAAGAACAAGACCAGATATATACTTCTCATCAACCCAATCCCCCTTGTGTTTTCTTATGCTAATCCCAGTCCGTCCTCCAGCAAGAGGCAAGAGGTACACGGACTTCCCATGAAGACTGCGTGAGTCATTGATGCAGTCGACACGAATAGGAAACTCCGTGTCGTGATCGTTATAGTTGATGACCACTGAATCAATGGCCTCAGGAATATCCGAAGCTACTGTTGTCTGGTCGCAGAGGCGGCCAAGGACAAGGCCGGAACAACGCATATGAAGCATTGTGCGAATAGACTGCCCAAAATCTCGATTCTCCGAGTGAGTGATCCCCAGCTCACAGACATGGCCGTATCTTTCTGGTTTTGACATGTCGTCATTGGGCTCGTCATGTTTGTCCGCGTCATTGTATTCCACACCTCCATCAATGGACGCCCACGACCAACTTGGGGCGATCCAGTCGCGATCTTGATGGTTTGCTCTATGATGAGTGACTCGAGGGCCAGCGACTCTCCAACACAGATGTAGTTCAATGTCCTTTCTCCAAATTCCGGAAAGATATTCGTCTCCTGTCTGATTGAACACGGCTCGAGCGATTCCGGCTAGGGCTCGTAGCTTGTCGCGTCGATATGTCAGATTTGCCGCTGAGTAGGCCATGACAACCTTGAGCCAGAAGAACGGCTTAGTCATGTCTGCATCACACACAAGACTGGCTATGTCGCTTCGGATATTTTCTTGGAGGCATAGCGGTGCAAATCCCTTCCTACATTCCCAGAGTACACCTCGATCCCCAAAGTGGATTGTCCGAGGTGGCAACACTTTCTCTTGTATTGCCCAAGCGCGAGTCATCAAATGGGCACCCAAGACTGATCTTTTATAAAAGTCATAATTGTCGAATTGCATCCGTTCTTGTCTGCCATTGATTGCCACTTTGTTGGAGAAGCCGTCGCAAAATAAAGCGGGAGTAAGAAAGCATCCTTGATGTACGTCTGTCGCCGAGGAAGCGGATATGGTGACGTACGAAGAGCTGTAGACTTGCTGCATCTTTTCCGCCTCTTTTTCCCAATCGCTCTCATCATTCTGGACAATACACAAAGAATCTATCCAGATGAAGTCAATCGCAAGTCGCGATGCAATCTCAAAAGCAGCCTGAAATGTTTTGGGGATATCTGCTGTTGGGATGCCTTTCTTGAAAGCCTCAATATTGTCAGTTCTTAGCTGGATGAAGGCTCTTTCTCCCCAACAGTAGCTCAATGTTGCATATCGTAGTTGCGATGAAGGCTGGCCCATGTCTTTTGTGATTATCAATCGCGGCTGTCCTCCAACCAGCGAAACAAGTCGTGTTGGTAGATACGTTTCAGCAAGAGTATTACAACAATCATGGTCAGCACAACATTCGAGCAACCATTTGTTCGCCTGGTCAAATAGTTCCAGTGGCTGATCAGCATGATTCTCTGGCGAGGATTAGCAGCGTGCGGAGACGCATCAGTGTCCATGTTACGTAGCTTACCTGAATCATTAATCGGCGTGCTTCTGCTTCTGAACGTGGAGCGTGCACTTTCAGAATTGCATTCCATCGAGATCTTGTTCGGTAAATCCAGCCATAGACTAAAGGCTCCTCTGATCCACATGGTTCCAATTGAAAGAGAGATTGTACTGGGCTCTCCTAATCGACGCAGACGAGATTCGATTTTGCGAAACATGGTGAGCAAATCATCGTCTTTGAGTGCCTGTAACAGGAATGCACAAAACTTGCACCCCATTCGCGTAGATGCCTCGATCTTTATCGTATTACAAGATCTTGCAATGACATACTTCCACCGGCTGTCATGTTCTCCCAAGGATTCGTCCGAGACACTCGACGCATTGACCTCTGCTTCCGAGTAATAATCCAAGGGCCACTCATCGAAAATATGCCAACATTGCTTGCAGAATCCATTCTTCACTTGTATGCTGGGCATAACTTCTTTTATGCTTCGTTCAAGGGAGCTCGTGTCAAGATCATCAGCGAGCACTGTTTGGAGCAGAGGGGAGCATTCCGAAAGAAACTCCACATTGGATTTCAGGTACTCATTGTACCACTGACGGAGAGACTCTATGTCCATGGCCATGTTGACTCATCAAGGTAGCTCTGATAAGGCTCGCTTGATGCGTATGAAATAACTGGACGTCGTGATGCTTAGCTCAACGGGGCCGTCTTGAGATTGATTCGCTGAGAAGCCAAATGCAACGCAAGGGACAGACGTCGGTCGATATTTGAGTTGTACTCACTTGTGATCAGAGAGATGAATTGCGGAGAACCCTGGACCAGTTAGAAGGTGGGTATTTTCTGACAGCCCGTCAGCTGCAGTGCGGTCGCAGTTTAAATTGCGGAGTGGTAAGTACACAGTGCTTCGTAAAGTGATCGCGCGGATTGGCTCCAGTATTTCTGGCCAGAGGTCCTTGATTGTTCATCTTGGCCGACCAGCAGATTTGTATTCATATTCAATTTGATTTGGTAAAATGACTCCTTTAAATTAAGCCCCGAGGGCCCTGGAGGAGAATAGATATAGAGTATCATGACGACGACTCAATGTTCAGACGTGGTGCTCTCAACCCAACCGAATGCTCTGATAGGCGATCCGTCACAGCCGCGAACTTTCAACGGTGCAAGACAGACCATGGCCATCGAAGCCTCTCCTGACGCCTGTTGCGCATCCAGCAACTCTTTGAGATTTGTGAGATTTTCGGCAATAACCTTGCCAGCTCCAAGAACTATATCGTGCACATCAAAAACCGCACTCCCGTCGTCGGTGACAGTGGGATCCGGGTTCATGGTATCGACGCCCAAAACAGCAACTCCGAGCTCCACCAGGCGCTCAGCGACCCCGCGTTCAACGTGCGGGTGCTGAAAATACCGCTCGCTCTGGTCCGCGCCAAAGTACCGATCCCAGCCCGTGCGAAAGAGCACCGCCATGCCCTCCTTGATGTGCGCCTCGTGAGGGCCAAGATCTGTCAGGCTGATCGAGCCCCCGGCTACAGCCTTGTGCGATACATCAATGATGCGAGCGGGCAGCCGGGTAAGGGCCTCGAGAGGGATTGCATCGACCGTCACGGCGCCGTCGATACGGTGCGACGGCGCGTCAATGTGGGTTCCCACATGGGAAGAAAAGGTGAGTTCGCTGACAGCCCAGCCAGAATCCTTGACGGCGCAGGCTTGGCGACAGTGGAAGGTTGGGTCGCCGGGATAGACGGGCACATTCGAGTCCAGAGGGTGCGTCAAGTCTATAATCGGATGAATAGAGGGTGGCATGGCTCAAATAAAGAGGAGCGCAATGATGCTGACATGGCAAGGTTGAGTATACAAAGGATGGATAGCAGTGAATAATAATCGACACAAGTTGGTCTGCCCTTGATTTGTCCATCTCGACGGCTTAATGCCAAGCTAGTTTGTTTCCTCTAGGCACTAGGACCTAACCTTAGGTAGGTGCTATGGAGCATTGCTCTTAGATAGTGGCTTACTCAAGTGATGGTTCGGCCTGTACGCGATCTAGAAAACCAGTCGGCTCTAGATAAATCGACCCCTGCATCTCATTCACATGTAGCGAACTCTTGATATGCATTATAAGGTACCGATTAATGTTTTCGCAAAGCATCAGTCCTCCTCCTCCTTGGAAATGTAACCCTTCCATGGGAATGTAGAAAGGAATCCTAACAAAGCCCTCACTATACATCCCAAGACGCCATTCCCTCCTCCCGAGCACGCACGAAAATGGCAAAGACTTCTTCATTTCACTCAAAACGGCTTGAAGGCGTATTTTGGCTTGCAATCAGCCGGTAGATAAAAGCGGTGGAATAAACCCGTATGTTCAGCACTCGGGTTAGGGTAAGCAGGTGAGGGTTAGCGGAGGCTGGACAGGGTTTAAGCTGGCCTCGGTCTAGATGTATTATTTCACGAGTGACCCAAATCACTTGCATACAAGAATCCTGGTGATCATCGCACGCTTAATTGCTAATATTTCTCGATGTAAAGACATTCTGCATCTGCTTATACCCATGAGGTGTTGACCATGAAGCATGAACCCAATGGGCGGTGATCTAGAGCCAAGCAATAGCCTAGGTAAGAAGCTTACTGATCAATATGATGGCTTGCCTTGATCCTATGATTTTCTTGTAAGTCCTGCGCATTTTTAATGCTAGTATTTAACGAGTCGCTGGGAAAATACCCGGTTGCACTCAGTGCTGTGCTTGCTCAAGTCTGAATAGATGGCTTACTCAAAATCGGCAGACGACCATGTGTACTTTGTACATGTGGAGACGATCCCGCCGATCGCCAAGGGATGGGTTCCGTTTTGAGCAATGTTTGTTTGCGCATAGTCCATGTTGGTCATTTCTTGCATGTTGCATGTTGCATGGCAACTTGGCATATCCAAATGCAGTCTATATACCTACACGATCCACTAATAATCCTGGGCAATACCCGCACGTGCTGCAAGAGTCTGAAGTGTCATTGAGGATAGACACTGAGACAATCGAGCAGCAGGAGCAGTAGTGGACTCTGCAACCCGAGCTAGTACAGCCAGACGCAACCGACGTCAACATGACGACTTGGCATGCGGGACTATCCGCTGCGCCTCGGGCTAAAGATCTCAGCCCTAAGCTGGCAACCACCAAAGTATCCCAGCTGAATGGACAATCATGGCCAGAACAACAAAAGCGCATGGATTTCGTGGCGTTAGTATTGCATTCAAGATATTTCTTGGAGTTTCACCAAAAGCCATAAGTTCGGGAGAAGAAGAAAAGAGAAGCTGGATGGTTACCATGGAAGAGTCAAGCGCCAGGAAATGCAAGATCCCGTGTGTCGCACGTCACAGATGGACGGGAACTTGGAAAATGCGTAAGCATCGTGTCGGGTTGGTCCACGTAGCACTTTGTCCGTCACACAGCCTCAGTACCTTCTGTACCCCCCAAGAGGCATATCGCAAGTTCTATCGGATGGGTGGTAGTAAGATTGCCCCCTCAAATGCACACGGCATAAAACCGACTTCAATCAACGTCTCCATATTAGCGTCCTGCCCGCAGGCTGAATTTCCCATAAGCGATCGTCGATGTGCGCACAAAACTACATGAGCCATCAGATCATGATCAAATCACCCATAAAGAAAAGCCATTCAACCATCATGGTACCGCCGAGCCTAGCCTGCTCTAGGTAGCCCCCAAAATAGTTTTGGATGTATGACAGAAGCTTGGCTAATGTAAATGCAGGCAGGCTCAGATTCGCTAGACAGTCGTTTCTACCTAAACCGAACCTTCGTGTGGCTCCCAGGTTACAGGTTTCCCGTAACTGCAGGGGCCGTATGTCCCCGGGTCCATATAGCCAAAAATGCCATTTCCTTGGATTCTGCGTGGGAAACATGGACAATTTTCCCTTTCCCTTTCTCCTTCACAAATCAGCTTGCATAGTAGTGCTTGATGCTTTTTTTTAAGTTTTTGCAACCATGCTGCAACATATTCCGGCGAGAACGGTGAAAATACTCGTTATTGCCTTACTAATTAGCACCTTGCTTGTTATTATTCAACAAACTGGACAAGCCGATCGAATCTTGCACAGTACAATAGGTACTTCCAGCTCAGGTAGCTCAGAAAAACAGAAGCCCAAGCCGCACTACAAACCAAAAGAAGTCGCTGTACCGCCTCCGATTCGAGATCCCTTTCCCTTACTTGCCAATACTCAGCAACCTCTACCACCCATACCACAGTACAACGTCCCGAGAAAGGATCTATACAAAGAATATGGCTTGGGAATTGCGCCGCCGCTGCTCATAGGATTCACCCGCTCCTGGCCGATGCTATTGCAGACTGTGGTCTCATACATAACAGCGGGATGGCCGGCCGAGCAAATCTACGTCGTCGAGAACACTGGTGTACATCGCGCGAATAAGCACGACCAATTGACATTGCAACACCCTCGATATCTCAATCACACGAGTCTCCAGCGGCTCGGTGTAAACATCATACAGACTCCTGTATTGCTCACCTTTGCTCAACTGCAAAACTTTTACCTATCCATTTCGCAGGACATGGACTGGCCGTATTACTTTTGGTCGCACATGGACGTCTTGGCATTATCGCATGAAAACGGATTCGAAAACCTCACGGTGCGAGCTGGTGAAGAAGGATACAAGACTGTTTACGCCTTGTGCCTTGAAGCGCTCCGAGAAACGCTCGACAATGACCATCGATGGGGAGCTCGACTATTCGCCTATGATCACCTGACGCTACAGAACCCGAAAGCTTTGGAAGATGTGGGCGGTTGGGACACTTTGATACCCTTTTACATGACCGACTGCGACATGTACAGCCGGTTCGCCATGAGGAATTGGACACAGGAGGACCGCAACGCGGGCGTCATTACTGATACAGCATCACATCTCCACGATCTCGTTGCACTCTACCATGACCCTAGCGTAGTTCCGGCGATGGAGGATCCCAACCCCATGGTGGAAGTGGCGGAACCAAGACAGACGAAACGCGACCAGCTCTCGTCGTCATCGGCATCCCTCAGCCTGGATGAAAATATCGAGTACTGGAAAGCCCTCCTCCAGACCAGCGACCACATGTTCCACCACAAACACGGTGGACGCGGCCGCAACACGTGGCAGGACGGGCAGCGTGGAGGCTATGGAGAGCCTTACTATTACGACGCGGCTGGATTCACAGAGGCGCTCGAAGTACTCACGGAAGCGGGCAAGGAAGTATACAGGCGGAAATGGGGACACCAAAACTGTGACTTGATAGGTGGAGGTGGCTTACGGTTTGAGGACCAGTGGCTTGTCGAGAAGGATTACTAGAGAAAGTGTCTATGGTGTGGGCGTGGGAATTCTCGTCCTTCTCTTCTTTTTCCCTGTACAATGGCTTCGTAATGATGACGCGCTCAGCGAGACTTTTTTTTGTTTAGATGGCTCCGTTTTACTCTAGATTATATCCAAGTTTCCTACTACTATTATCCTAGGCTTTCTTGGCAGTTGCTCTAATTTGTCAATCTTGGAAGCTTTCGGTAAGGTCGTGCCGGTTGCCGTGTTTCTGGCCGCTTCCTGCGCTACGGGACACTAGATCATCTGTGGACAGGTTCCGAGTCCCAATCTCCACACGCGATAAATATGTCCATTGTCAGCGGTAGTTTTGCTCCGCCTCCCTTGTGCTACCCCAAAACTCGAGTGGGTCGAGGTGACATTTTGAGACACCAAAGTCAATACATGGGTATCTAGTAGAATGAGAATGGCAATTCAGTGAAAGTTGCATACAGATTTAGTGCCATTTTTTATCTCTTCCTCGAAGGTGTCGAATATTTGGCTCAAATGAAATGACCAGGCTCTCTGACAGCGTGATTTTATCCCAATTGATGTTTCCTCTTTAGTTTCAAGCATTTTCATATTTGCTTTTTCTTATATATCGACTTTTGGCCACCATTTCTTTGTATTGCCGCACAGATAGCGTTTTCATCATATAGTGGATCAGTGTAGTCTTGATGGGAATAAAATGCTAAAGTGTGCCAAAGAGGACTATCCGAACAAGGCCTGGCGCTATGTTAAGTAGGATGTGGGTAAAATATTCCAGACACCAATCGTTCGCCAAGCTTTGAACTCATTTCCAATATAATCCAATTATATGGCAACACCTATTCTACTCACAGTGGCTGCCGCGGAAAATTAAAGGTTCGCGATTTTAACTGTACAGGATAACCTGCTCTTCGATCTACACCCCCGAAACTTGCCAATCCCGCTGTCACCAGGTCCCAGCCTCGGACCTGGTTGCGACGTCCTAATCAAGGCGAATAGATGGTTGCCACCGATGTGACAATTATGTTATTGGGCTATTATGTAGCAGAGTAAATGGATCCTGACCACTACTCACCTCGACACCGAGTCTTTTCACTAGTACAACTCACTGAACGTTGACAAGACTCGTGACAAATTATCTCAAGGACAGCACTTGGCCCAGAAGTCAAAGAAGGCAAGAAAGAAGACAGAGAGAGAGAGAGAGAGAATATCGAGGAAGCTTCTTTGAAGAGGAACGCGAAGCTCATCAAGAAGCCGTAAAGCTAACGATATTGGCAGGAGCAATTGATGGTCGAGAAGGAATCAACAGCAAGTACGAACCCAAGCTCGTCATTGGCATCGTACACGTACACGCAGTAACTCGGAGGGAACGAGTGGTTCGATACTGAATCCTCACACTTTCCATCCGAGGATCAAATGTGAGCCTACCCTTCTATTTAAACCAGCCTCTTCCCCCTCTTTGTGTTTTTCTGATCTTTCCACTTCCATACTCCCTGACCCAAAGGTCAATACCATAGCATCTTTCACCTCTTGGCTATCCCCTCACTTTCATTAAGTGTATTCAAAACATCAAAGCAACAACGGATTTCACCCTTTGGCTCTCCCCTCACTCCCATCAAGGCTAGGGGTTTCTAGGATAGATATCCACCGCTCTTTAATCAACCCAGATGCGCTTCCTCCCGAATCAGAGGGTCACAACCAACTATATATCTGCTTCTTCCACCAAGGCTCACGGGGGTCAGACGTAAAACGATCTCGTGCCCGTCTCTCCACCCATAAACTAGATTCCATTTAAGGGTTAAAGCGAAAAACAAAGAAGGAACCCTAGAATAAAACTTATCCCTCGTCTAATTTCGGATCCAATTCTCGTGTGACATACTCGCAACCCCTTTAGCCGTTTATTGCACCAGCTCATCTACCAACCCACTCCGAGATTATCTACCAGTTATTTCCCGGGCTTCCACACCAGCAGATCTCTTCTTCAAGCCCTCAACCAGATCGTCCACCATTCTAGGACCTGGTCTTTGTCCAACGCCAAGGAAACGATAATTGTACGCATTTAGGGTGGATAATGGTTGGAGTGCGAATGCCTAACAGGATAAAATTGGTTATATTCTCGCGGGGCATTATAGGAATTGGATTTCTTTATTTATACGTATAACGAATTAAATTTTTTAATGGAAATTCTTTTTATTTCTAAGCTTTTTCGTGAGATTCTTTTCTTATTTAAAGTAATAACCATAATGATCGCGCCCTCTTCGCGGTGTCGGAATATTAACTCACCCCTTACGAGTAGAATTTTGGTTTACTTTTCTAATATCGGCTATTAAAACAGCGCGTTAGCAACAGACTCTCGCTGCTAATCAGGGCCTGTTGACTCAGTGCAGCCAGCTCATTGTTTTGGTTTCGCCACGATGTAAGTGACATCGTTCCTCACTGTGGCTAGATATATCAGATGGCGGTCATTGCACCATACTATGGATCCTTTTATGTCACATGGGGATAAAATAATGCGGCTATGATTTGACTAGTGCCTGTGGCCTTCTCCGGGCACTGTCTAGTACTAGAATTGAGAGTCGCAGAGGTACAATGGAATCGCATTGCCCAATGATCATATTTCTCTATGCCGGTATGATATGCCAAGTTATGACCAAGATTATTGCGACTATTTCGGTTTTAATTTTGATTCTCAAAGACTCTACTTGAAGCGTTGATCTCGGTATTCTTTAAAGGTATCATAACCTTAACCTTCTCGAAGATGGTGGTCATAATGTGACCCTCGTTTGATTTATTTTATATTGAAACATGTTGAAGAGATAACTTATCGCTCATACCTACTGCTCACCATAATATCTTCTTTCTTTTATGAATAAGTTTTCGGATATCTCAAAGTCGATATTCACTACGCTGCACCAAAACTGCGGCGCAGAGCTTGGCCGTGAAGGTTCACACTCCATATTCAACCTTCTGCGCACATAATCAAGAAGAGTGGCCTGAATTTTGTTACGTGAATTCTTTAAAAATAATTATTATAATATGTTTATTTCGACTGCAGCCGTCTTTAATTTACCATTTCCCGGTTATTTTTCAAATGTAGCCGCGCCCGGAACCGGACCCAAAGATACTCAAACTCGGGCCGAAGGTCGCACGCCGGCAACATATTACACATTGCCTTGCACCTCTCATACAATGTTGTTATTGCCTTTTCTCTTATAGACGCACGAGTCAGTGTAATGCTGTCAAATATAGGGTCATCTCAGTCGCTGACATTGAGTATTAAGATCTATATCATATAGCATCTTCTTCAAACCAGACATCTAATGAGTATAAATAATCAATACAAGCCCTCAACCAAATTGCCGTTCTGAGTTTGCTTGGCATAAATGGTTGCGCGATTCGTGTATTTCTTGGCGCGGTGGTGGTCTCTTTAGACTACGCCCATGACTCCGATGGGACGGGAGTGACCGAGCCGAATCATACGTTCTTACTAAGCAATGTTAGAATGACCCAAGGCTTATCTATCGTCTCTTGGATACTTCCTATGTTGGGGGCACATGGATGGAGAAGCGCTCAAACTACTGCGTAGAGGGGGTGTGGGCTAGAGGGTGTGGGGACGCAGTCTGGCAGTTGACTGCCCCTAATGGCCGTTCTTATGATCCAGTCGCGCGTAGTCCTTGTACACCTGATAGACCCTCCCGTCAGAGGCACTCCAGTCACGACGGAATATTCTCAGATGCAACCCATCAAGCTACCGAATATACCTGGATTTGACGATGTGACGATAGACTATCAATCCCTCCAGCGCCCTGAAATAGTGCTCAAGGTTCACTCGCGTGGCGTCTTACGCTAGCAATAATTCACTCTTACTTACCGCTCGTGATGTGGTTAACAACATGCAGAATGGCGATTTCTGAGAACTCAAGATGGGAAATAAAATTCGGCTCTTGCCAGTCACTACGTTATTTCGGAATACAATCACAAATACAACGATATTGACCCTGACTAAGATGGGATGCTGGCTATCGTCTTGGCGCTTATGACTACCATCACAGCTCATTATGGATCCAAGTGATCATGAGTATGTGATCAAGAATACGCCAAACATTTCCGAATGGAGACGGCTATAAAGATCAAGGCACTTTCTTTGGCCTCGATAAGACGAGATCTAAACGTGTTCCATCACTGGCTCAGCATCTATACACTCTTTAGTATACCAGTTCTCAATATGCAACTACCTATCTTGTCCACGCTTTTGGCCCTGCATTTGGCAGTTGCCAATGGAGCATTGAGTAAACCGGCACTGTGGCCAAATCTCGGCAAGTTTTCGCCAGATCTAACCGCCGGCTTACCCATGCCCGGGTACCAGGTTACCCAATGGCCGGCAGGCACGATTTCTCAGGGATGCCTCTACATAGCCGACAGAGATGGCCAGGACCCTGCGTTCTTTCGTGCATATTCTGTCCTACTCAACGATGTAAGCCGAAAGCTGCGTATGATGTAGACTCGTCTCATGTTGCGTCAAAAGATTGCTGATGGAGAGAGTATATGACAGTGTTCTCAGTCGTGGAACTTTTGCATCCAAGATGGCTCCAAGCAGTCCATAGACGATTTGGCGTTTGCCTTTGGCCAGGCTCCCATACGGTTGCGACAATATACTTCCGAGGTCGTCATGCAGTCGCAAGGTGGCGGTGCCAATGCCCAGAACCAGATCATCACCTTATACCAGCCGGCGACGGTCCAGTTGTTCCTTCATGAAATGTCGCATTGCGCCGATAGTGCTGGCGGTTATAAAACTCCCTCTAGCTCTGGTAGGCTCCTGGGTTGGATTGTGTACCAGACCCGGTGTGCTGACGATACGTGTAGCAAGCACTGCATGGTCGAGCTCATACGATCTGGATTCAGCGGTTCCAGACACGTATGCTCAGACAAATCAACAAGAGGTAATTGGCGCCCATTTTCCAGCTACAAGATCCAAACGCGTGGTGCACGTTAGTACTGACATAGGATATCGCAGAACTTTGCGCAGTTTGGCGGCCTCATTGTCTACGACCGACTCACTGGCGGCAAGCTCCGAGACGAGCCCAATCTGTGGGAGATTGGCCACCAGCTCAACACCATGGTCGACGAGGGCGACAATGGCCAGCACGGAGGCAGAATGTATGATTTTGATAGTGGCTTGATCTGCTCGGGACGGTACGCCAACTCGCCACCAGTCACTATGGGATCATTTGTACAATCTGTGGACGACAAGTCGCAGCTTGACTTCATTGCTAGTTTCGATTTGGACAAGCAGGTTGCTTTCGGTTCTGCAAATGGTATCACTGTTGAGACGTTGATTCCAGAGACGGGTGCGCCAACACAATGTTTTGACGTTTGACCGAGTAGATAGTTGCTGGAAAGTAAGGTTTTAGATATTATATCTACCTTTGAATCTTATTCGAAAAATTATATACAGCCATGACCATTGTACGTGGTCATGATCGAATTAAATAGTATCAGAATATTTAGCACTGGCCTCCAACGGCAATGACCTCGGATGCGCCCAGAGTGCCGTTCAGGCTGTATGCGTCAGCACGAACATACGAAACACCGGCGGGAAGGACGGCAGACGTCTCAAAGCCGGTTCGGGCAGCCTCGGCGGCGAGAGTCAGGTTGAACTTGGAAGCACCGGCGTAGACCTTCCACGAGGTATACTCGGTGGCGCCGTTCCAGCTCATGTAGACGGACGTCTGGTTGCTCTCGTCGCTGCATGCCACAGCCTTGGGCGAGGTGGTGGGCTTGCCGACCCAGGGCAGGCGGTAGGCACGGTAAGAGAAGACGGTGCCCTCGCTCGGGCCAAACTTGACCGACATGGCCACGGAGCCGTCGGGGTTGTACTCCTTGATGCGAGGCGTCGAGCCGTAGCCCATGATGACATGGCCATCGTCGAGCAGCTGCACGTTACCCTGGGAGTGGGAGTAGATGGCGTCCTCGGGGTCAGTGAGCTCCTGGAGCAAGGTAGCAGTCCAGTTCTCGACGTCGACCTGCATGAAGATACCAGTGGTCTGATTGACGCCGTAGAAGTCGGCATTGTTGTCGTTGTTGAACAAGCTCATGGTGTACTGGCTTCCTTCGATGGCGTGGATACGAATGTCGTGCTGGTAGCAGAAGTCGAGTCCCTCACCGAGAGTAAAGTTACCACCGTGACGTCCCTACAAAGCGTTAGTCTCAAGTCACAGAGATGAAGAGGTAAGCTACACGTACATTGAGCGTCCAGGCGACCGAACCGTCGGGGTTGATCATGAAAATCGAGCAGTACTGTCTCGACGAGATGAGGTAGGAACCATCGTCAAGCTTGTTGACAGTGTTGATGTGGAAGGGGCCCCAGGGGTAGGTCTGGTTCGTGCCAAGGTAGTCCAGGGGGTAAGTCTCGACGGCATCAGCCAGGGGGATCTGGTCCTTGTGGTCCGAAGCGAACCATTCAAAGAGGACCTCATCCGTCTTGACGTCAATCTCGAAGAAACCGCTGTCGACAATCCAGCCGTCCTTGGGGCCTCCGGCAGAGGTCAGATCGGCTGGCGTGACGTTGTACGCCGTGGTCAGCATGGTGCCCTCGGACGTGATGAGGTCCTCGTGCATGTCGAGCCACGATTCGAAGCCACTAGTGTCGGCAATGTCGATGGTCACGAAGTGAGTGCCAGGAACCGAGACGTTGTAGATGTTGTCATACTGGTCATTGTGGACCTTGACAAGACCGTAGCCCCATCCCCAAGGCTCAGACCAAGTGACACCTTCAAAGTAGGTCAGGACGGGCTTGCCCTCAAAGGTCTGAGCCTTGAAGGCAGAGTAATCTCCGTAGCCTCCCTGCCAGACGAGGTCTCCATCATCAGTCATGATGAAGCAGCTGTAGTTGTGTCCATAGTTGCCATTCTGGTCAAAGAAGAGGTAGCCCGGGGAGACGGGACCATTCTTGGTGATCTCCAGCGCAGGCGGCTGCAGACTGGGCTCAGACTTGTAAGTCTGCCATGGCCAGTAAGTGTCATTGTCTGCTGCTCTGACGGGAATTACCCCGAAGAGCGAGACTAGCGACGCAGCGGAGACAATCGTTGAACGCATCCTGCCGTACTGGAACAATCGTCGGATCAAGGATCTACTGAGGGACAACCGAGAAGCAGAACCAACTCATCATGGCAGTCGGGCACCAAGCTCATCTTTAATACCGCGAAAAGCCCTGAAAGCCAAGGAGAAAACATCCGTAGTCGGGGCGTGCATGGACATGCATGGAAGCTCGATCCAGTCCATATTTCCGTAAATCAAGGTTGAGTGCGTCGAGAAGATCGCTGCAACCTGCTGATGAAGATCTTTTTCCCAGGTTGCTGGCCCAATGATGAATGGCCATTCCCTCGTTGGTATGGGGGCCCTGCTGCCAGGTACGCACAGAGAGGTTCAACAGATGGATCAGATAAGATAAAATTTTGATCTATGTGGGCCACTCCGAGATGAACCGGGCAGCCGGGGGGGCGACAGTCCTCCACCTTTGGCCTATAAACTTGGGTCAAGAACGCAATGATCCGCGGCGCTGACCGTCTGTTTCGGCGGAAGAAGGAGGTTGCTGGGAATAAAATCGCTCGGAGCACGTCCTCGAGTCAAGAGATGCGCACAAATCCAAGGCAACCGGAAACAGCAGGAGTACAGAATGGAGTGGCTGTGAACTACTATGCAAGTCAACGTTCCTATGTATGTTTGCAGCAATGTATCGACCATTGAGCTCGCTCAGGAACCAACAAGTTACAAAATCTAACCTTGCCCGCCTGTTGTATGTAGAGCAACCCTCAATTAACAAGGGATGATGTCGATCAGAACGTCATTACTCATACAATACATAACTGGCACTGTTTACCAGACACATAATATACCTTGGAGGGCGGGCCGTCAGGTCTTGGTGTCTTGGAAGATGGACCGTCATCGGAGCGGTTCTCGGTGGAGGACCCGGTCGGCTCGGAGCTTAGAGTCGACATAGTGATTGAGTCGGACATCGTGATCCCAACGCCGGAGAAAGATATATCTTGGTGCCCTTGGCCCTGACCTTACAATGTTGAAATTCGGCTCGAAATCTTTCCGTCCTCTATCATCAAGCTCATGTTGCATTTGAACAAGAACTCTTGACCATTCGAGCAGCAAGCGAACACGAGGGTTTAAAAGGGAGAGACCCTCCTTAGGTATAGTACGAAATATCGAGCCTCATGCGAACTCTGTCGTTTCCCAGACTGCTGAGCATTTCTGTACGACCTTGGGTTCGTACTGGTTCCTGACGTGAAGAGGAAGACGGAGGTCAGCGGCGGAAGACCAACTGCAGCGCATGCATGCAGAACGGAATTATTATTGCCCAATTGCAATCTGGACCAGACTGTACAAGCGAAGAAGAATGGACTCCATCAGTGCAGTGCTACGTAGTCCGTCGGGGGATTTTGCGCCCGGTGTTACACTGAGTGAATGAAAGTCAGGTGCTTTTTTGTGTTTTGCGTTTGTGGCTGAATCAGGTCTGGGCCGATTCATTCTCGTGGCCGCGAAAATCCGGGGGGTCCTCAGGGGCAGACTTCCAGTCGCTACAGCGATTCACAGCGGCTGGTGGTGCACTTGTAGCGGGCTCTGGGGTCGGAGTCGGCCGACACTCGACCTACAATCAGCCCATTTCGATGCCGCATCGACGCATTTACGCATAACCAATAGAGAGTTTCCTGTTTCGTGTTCCGTCATAATTTGGACCATGAAAACGAAGCGGAAAGTCGAAATCAGCATGTTTGACTGTATATATGGTCCAAGATGGAACGAACTGCCACTGCTCAGTTGACATGACCCATTGAACACATTCATCATCACAACCATCAACAGCATCAGAATTCAAAGATAGGCAGTCATACACCTGCCGCAATATACAGTCTATACTACACACACAAACCCTCCCACACAATACTAGTATCATATTATACTATGAGCAACCCAACATACTACGCTCGACGATACAGGACTCTCTTCAGTCCCAACGCTCTCAACTTTGCTCCGAGCCAACCTCGCCAGGCCATTGCTGCCGTATACTCGCCCGCCCCCACTGGCATCCACTGCGGGCTGCCTAGAGGTATAGCTGCACGAAGCAACCCGAGAGTTTTGCTAGCTCTTCTGGCGCCTGTAGCCATAGGTGAGTCGATCCCTATACACTCTCCAAGTACTTCTTTCCCCGGATCGCAATAGTTACTGACATTGTATTCTCTCTCTTTACAGCTACCGGTCTCGTCACATTCCTCGAAGGTCAGCTCAATAAAAGTGTAGCAACAGCACACCTCAACAGTGCGCCGGTAACACCCTCGGCAGAAGAATTGAGGAGAAAACAACTGCTCGACGCCTATGGCGACCGAGAGAGCTTGGAGAGGCTCGCAGAGGTGACGGCCATCTACGAAGCCACTCGCTAAGATCCAAGCGCTGGACATGCGATCCGCCTTGGTTTTCATGAAGGGATTACTAAGGCGGACAGGATTTGTTCATTGAAATTTGCACTTTGCATTTGTGGCGTCTGGGTATCCTCCTGGATGAGGATGGCGTTCAAAGGACAGAATGTCTCTGGCAATGGTTGTCAGAGACAAAGACATGAATTGAATTCAAAATTCCATCTTTCAAAACTACGTGCAAGTTTCAGCTGCTCAACAGGGGTCGAAACTTACCCTCGTGGAGATTATAGGTCAAGATTCTGTGCAGCGAGACATTGGGTCCTGGGCATGGGAGTTGTGATATGCATTATCGTGGTATCTGCTTTGTTGCATCAACCTGCAATGCTCGGACAAAAGATCCACATGTAGGAGTATACACCAATTACATGCTCGTTCATTCATTCCAGATGAGTATACTTAGCAAGCTGCCCACCATTCCACGAACGGCGATGCGGTGCCTCCACGGAGAATGACGCAATTGGAGACCCGGATTGCTCAACACCACACAATCTTATTCCCGGTCCCCTCATGACCATTTCACTATTTGAGAACAGCGCGCGAAACTGTTCAAGTGAAAAATAAAACAGTCATTCACATCTTTCTCTCATCATGTCGACGACTACAACAATCACTGCGCCTCCGGGTCCGCCGGGGCAACCGGACATTTCGTACGTGCCAAATCCAGAAAAGTGGCGTGCCCGCGCCGAGTCTCGGATTAAAGCCGGGGGGTTGCCGAACAAGGTCCCGGAAGGTTTTCCGGAGCAACTCTCCGGAAATCTAGTGTGGGAAGGCAGTTCCGTTGCAGCCAGTTACAACTGGACCTTCGTTCTTAGTGATGGTCATCTCGATGAGATCGATAGCGCTGTGAAGCATTTCAAGTGTAAGTTGACGTGAAAATCACTGGTTGGCAAAGGGGAGGGGAAACTAAGCAATAATAGCTCTCAACCTGCCGACTGGTCATGTCAGTGTCGAGACCTTTCCACTCCCGACCTTGCACCCTGAGCTTCGTCGTCTCTCTGCCGAGTTGCATAAGGGCCACGGCTTTTTCGTCATCCGCGGTTTGCGACCAGACGAGCACACACGAGAGGAGAATCTCATCATTTACGCCGGCGTTTCGGCGCACATTGCACCGCAGCTGGGCCGACAGGACCACAAGCACAACGGCGAACCCGCTGACGTTGTGCTGGGGCACATCAAGGATTTGAGCAGCACGCAGAATGGTTCTATTGGGAGCCCGGCCTACACGACTGACAAGCAGGTCTTTCACACGGACTCGGGTGATATCGTATCCCTATTTGCCCTCGAGACGGCGGCCGCGGGCGGAGCCAGTAAGCTGGCGAGCACGTGGAGAGTTTACAATGAGATAGCAAAGACGAGGCCTGATTTGATCCACACACTATCAGGCACCTGGGACCAGGAAGTGTATGTCCTTCTTAAAAGATTATGCTATAGTCTGTTTCCTTATCACGTACACTACTAAACAAGGTTGCATTAGTTTTGAAAAGGCCGACAAGCAGTGGACGGAGCGCCCGCTCCTCTTCCACTTCCCCGCCACCGACTCTACTCCGGAGAGGGTCACGCTTCAGTATGGTCGCCGCTATTTTGTGGGATATGGTGCGCTGCCGCGAAGTCCAAACGTTCCCGCTATCACAGAGGCCCAGGCAGAAGCGCTGGATACGCTGCACTTTTTGGGTGAAAAGTTTTGCGTCAATACCAATTTCCAAAAGGGCGATATCCAGTACATCAACAATCTAGCCATATTCCATGCTAGAGATGGGTACACCGATACTGCAGAGCAGAAGTAAGTCGATCCTTTATCCCTCCTCTTTCCTTTCCCTGTCCTTTAAGCCGAACTCTGAATTCAGTTGAGCAGAACAAGGTTGCTGATAAGTATTTAGGCGACATCTTCTCCGATTCTGGTTGCGGGATCCGGAAAACGCTTGGCAGACACCACAGGTTTTGCAGAAACGGTGGTCTTCTTTGTATGACGGAGTGAATAAAGATTCCAAAGTGTTTCCTCTTGAGCCCTACATTCGCAGCGCTGGAAATAAAGGACGTTGAGACTTGCATCATCGCCAAGCAGTGTATAGCCGTGGATAGCTCCATCTACCGAAATGTCTTGGCGTGATGCAGCGTGGTTCACAGATTTCATACCCCGCGGCATTGCTATAATATGCGAATTGAATTGCTACTGATAGAAAATATATACGGAATAGACTTACTCCAACGCTAATCTAACCTAAACGTCCAAGCAAGCTTTCATCGACAATCCGACCACCAGACGCTGGAACGGACACAAGTATAGGGAGGCTTGCACTGCGTCGGACCGGTGTAACCACTACCACCGCATTGGCCCCATTGATTCACCAGTTGGTTGCTGCCCGTCGTGCCCGTCGTGCCCGTTGCTGCAGTCGTGCTCGCCGTGGTGCCTTGAGCGCGGGATGTGCTCGACGTGTCCCTTTTTGAGGCACTCGCCGTTCCTGTGAAGATCGTTGTAGTGACTGTCACCGTCGCGGCTGTCGGGCAGGCACATGTCGGCGCTGTGGCTGTGCTCTGACGTCCAAACAAGGAGGAAGTCAGGCTTGATGATCTCGCCAACATTGTCGAGCTGCTACTGGCAGCGGAGCTCCTCGACATCGTTGCCAAGGCAGTGGAAAACGATGTGGCCGAACTGCTGGATGAAGTCGAGGCCGATGTCGAGGGGGTGGGCGGTGAGGAAGAACCCATCAGTGCACCGTATACTCCATCCAGAAATCCCGTGTTGGCTGCCATCTGGCTCATATCCCACATCATTACACCTCCAAAGCTCGTAAAGGTCTTGCAGTAGCTAATGATGGGTGCCAGCTGCGAAGCTGGGAGGTAGCCACCGCCAGCGCCCGTGTTTGCCGGTACTCCGAGGAGGACCTTTACACTGGGATTCTTGCTCTGCTTGGCCCAGTTATCCCAGACATCCATATTGAAATTGTTTTGGGAAGTCGCTCCGAGTGTGAATGACTGGATTCCGCAGTAGTTGTTGTAGAACTGCACCATGACAAAGTCCATCTCGACAGTGCTCAGCATATCGTTCATGGCGGCATCAGGGAATGGACACTGTGGCGCCGCTGAAAGATAGTACTTCTTGTCACCAGAGCTAGTAGCAGCGTTCATGAGATCACGCAGCTCCTGTGCAAAGGGTGCCGTGTTTTGCGTCGTGGATTCGAAATCGAAATCAAAGCCATCTACCACAGCAGAGCCAAAGGGTCGGTTGGCGGCTGTCGTGTTGGGTCCAAAGAGATTCCATACATTATTTGCGGCAGCCTGTGCGGCAGCGGCCGAGCTGAACCCGCCTTCGGTATAAGTTGCGCCGCCTAGCGAGAGGAGTATTGTCTTTGAGTACGTCGTCTGACAAGTCTTGATATCTTGTCTAGATAGTGGTTATAGCCATTAGTTACGTGATGACAGAAGCAACATCTTGCATATACGCACGCTATTTGTGGACAATTCAATAACTGGGTTCCAGGGTACGATGTACAGGCATGAATAGCACTGGCAAAGTTGACCGATGGGTTCTGGATACCAAGCATAAATGCAATTGGAATGATATTGAGCTCAGTATCTAGCACACGGGTTAGTAGGGGCCTTGTTAAAGAGGACTTGCTGAATTACTTGAGCAGTATTCGCTCAACCGCGATTGTGAGTTGGCTTGTCCGTAGGAATTCTGCCCCCAGTATATGGCAACGTTTGACTGTATGCTGGGATCAAATCCAGCGGATGCCAATTGTCCGAGCCCTAGGCTCGCCGCGAGCAATGAAAAGGAGAGCTTGGCCATGGTGATTTTGTCTGATGAAACGCTTTGACTCTTGCAGAACTTCTTTCCGACATGTTGATGGCCCTGTATTTATCATTGCTGTCAAACATTTCTCAACTTCATGAGGTGGACGCGTGTCCAACCTCAGTGGCACCAGCCCGTTGCCACATGTGTCGCTGATGAGGCCTCATTGTCTCTGCTTATCTCCATAATTCCCCATAGTGAGGGCACACGTGAGACTACTCCTTCGAATGAAGGAGTTCATGAACTGGGTCCTGCCCCTTTAGCAGCTCTTGGAAACAAGATGCTCCGCGGCCGTTTGAGGCACATGAGCACACCACTTTCGATAGGGAGAGAAGTAAGGTGTGAGACACTCATCTCGGCACGGCTGGACGTGCCACTGACAGGCTTGACAGGAGGCACTAGTCTCGACTGACTCAACGGCTTTTAGCATGTATTGTTATGTATGTATGCCTCACGATATACCCGTTCGTATTAGTGGAAAGGGGGGTTCTGCTGAAAACACAGTTTCTAGCCTGATAGTTCCCAAACATTATTGGAGAAAAACCACAACACGATGCCCAGAGGCGCCAGCCTTTCAGGGGGAAGAGAAAGCCACGATGTATTGGGTCCAAATACGCAACACATAGATGCGCTCCCTCTCCCTCTCGGCCATACATATGATGGTTGGAATTGCAAGACCGCACTGGATGGCATGGCACATTCCTAGAGTCTGGCATGCACACAACCCGTGGTGGATCTTTCTTCTCCTAGCCATGGACTCACGACCCAGGTTGCCCAGAGACTTGAAGATAGGTGCGCCCTACCCGCACGCCTTGAGTTCGGCATATGTCGGGGTGATTGACCGCCGCCCAGTAATTGGGGGGTGCCATCCTCTGGCCCAGTAGCGTGACGGGGAGCAGCGATCCATCACGTGTATCGTGTGCAAGATCTCTAGTACAGTCGTCGTTGAGGGCCGTTGCACACACTGGAGGTATCACACAGCGATGATCTCCAAAGTGAAAAGTATTGCTTCCTCGTTGACCGCAAGTCGGCCCATCCCATTCAACTAGGTCTTGTGCTGGCGTGTGATTACAGAAGTCGGGGTAGATAAGGCTAACAAGCTTCGATGTCCTTCCAGAATATCACGAGCCACATAATTTTGAAGCTCTTGACTGCATCTTCCCGATAATCGTCGTATCACAGTGACAATTCAAAGAAGATGGGATTTCGAATGAGGCTTAAATGTGAGTTGCGTGATCGAGGTTCATCAATATAATAGTACTTTTACTTCTTCAAGTCCTGTCTCATGCGCACCCATACATGTATACTCCCACCACCACTACCCGTGCTACCATGCCCACTATTACAGTCAACTGCTGCTGCTGATGGCATCGAGTTTTAGTTGGTTGCTGGGGCCCTGGCTCACGTTCTAAACCCCGAAGTCCCCTACAAGTCCACTGAAGGTGGATCCACTCCAAAAGGCCTGCTAGGTTAGCGGATTTTTGTTGGCGACGCGCCACAGTTGGGCCAATGGCAATGCGCCCGCGCATTTCGCGTACGGGTCCGAGCTTTCCTCTGGTTGCTAGCGCTTTCGTGTTAGCTGCTGTTGCTCTGGCTGGCCAACGACTTTTGAAAGACACCAAAAAGTGACATCGCCAGTCTCCATTTCTCATCGCTGCTGTTGTCGCATTGCCGTGGTTTCGCGACAGAATTCACCCCGGAAACGGAACCGCGCCAATATTTCTCTACACAAAATGCCTGGCCGTCGCTCCGGTCGCGCTGCCGCTAAGCGTGCTGCGGAAAAGCTCGGTAAGCATCAATTCATTCCAGAATAACCACCACAGCAACCATCGCTGTCCCATCGAACCCGTGCATCCCTTGTTCCAGATTCGCGACCGCCGCAACTGGCGCAATATATGTCGCTTCTGTAGAGGTCATCACGCTGACATGGTGTCTGAGTTTCAGAGAGCACGCCCCGCACCTTTGAAGACCTGGAGGATGAGCCCATGCCCGATATCGACGCAGACAACTCTGACGCTGAAGCCCAACCCGATGCCGAGGATCAGGATGGAGGCTCTGACGGCGAGGCCGAGCAGGAGAAGGAGGACGAACCAGAATCCGACGGCGCTTCAGCCAAGTCGCCATCACCCCCGCCACAGCCCGTCATTAGAAGACGACGGCTAGGACGCCCACCCAAAAATCGACCTCCCGACTGGGATACTCTCCCAATCGAACCTCCAAACCGCGATCCCAATGAAACTCCCAGAAGACGAGGTCGCGGAGGATGGCGCGGTCGAGGTGGCCGCAAGGGTCAGTCCTTTAAGCCAACTCAACAAGCAATCGACAATGAGGGAACCATGGCCGACATTGTAGGCGACGAGCTCGAGTTGCCCGAGGATCCCGACGGTGAGACCAAGGTCGACAAGCTGGGTAACCTCAAGGATGGTAGAGATTACCGATGTCGTACCTTTACCGTCGCAGGACGTGGTGATCGGCTTTACATGTTGTCAACAGAGCCGGCTCGATGTGTTGGTTTCAGAGATTCGTATCTCTTCTTCACCAAGCACAAGCGCCTGTACAAGATCATTGTTGATGACGACGAGAAGCGCGACATGATTGAGCGAGAAATCATTCCACATTCATACAAGGGCCGTTCGATAGGTATCGTTACAGCCCGCTCAGTCTTCCGCGAGTTTGGCGCCCTCATCATCGTGGGCGGACGCCGCATCATCGACGATTACGAAGTGGCAGCGCGTCGAGCTGAGGGCGTAGTTGAGGGCGAGATTGCTGATCCCAACGACCGCTTCATCGAGGGAGAGGTATACAACAAGAACCAATACGTCGCTTGGCACGGTGCCAGTGCCGTGTACCACACGAATGGTCCTTCGATACCGGTCGTCAACGGCAAGGTGGAAATCAAGAAGAAGCGAGTACCACTCACGGACACAAACTGGCAGCTAGAACATGCTCGTGCTGCAGCGTAAGTCAAGATATTGCTACATTTGAGATATACGAGAATTCCGACTGACGTGGCTATAGTCAATTCAATGCTGAGATTGGTGCCATTCGCCGCCATAACAATAATGGAGTTTACGATGTTCATACCAATGTTCTGCAGTATCCTGTCAGCATGCAGCCTACGCATGCACGTATCGAACAGGTTGCCGATTCATCTGCTCCGAGCGACAGCAAGCTCTTTGCACCTCTCAACCCAGTCATACCTCGCAATTTCAAGGTCATTGACACAATCATGGAGACACCTCCTGCAAGCCTCCCCAATTCGGCGTACAAGCAGAATTACAACGTTCCTGATTTCCTGGCTTCTTTCCAAGGCCTCGACTCGGTATCTGACGAAATCGCGGACCTACTCCCGCCCGAGTGCCGCAAGGCCTTTGACGATGCACGAGTTAAAGAAAACGATTGGAAGAGTAAATGGGGACCGGAGGCTGAGATGGCGCATCGACGACTTCCCGTTATCGATGCTGCCATAGTGCCGTATAGCAAAATGTAGAACGTCTATGACAGACGCTGCAACGTTCTCAGACACTTGTCGAAGCTGATGCTCTGGCGCCCCCTGCCCGAGGTTAAGCCTCTGTGGAGATTTATCATCTTTAGGAGCTAGTGAAGCGACTCAAGTTTCGTTTGGCTCGCGTTGAAGATGTGCAATTCATGCATCCGGCAGAGCAGGCGCAGCAATCGAAATCTTTCTCTTGAATGTATGACTAGACCTAAGAGAACTGGACATGGTGGGAATAAAATGTAATGTTTAACGCTCAGAGAGATCCGTTTGATTGGCGGCGTTGATCAGGTTGACTTATTGGAGTTTGGAGTATTCGAGAGGGAGTCTGTTTGGTCGGACGGGACACTGACAATGGAATTATTTGTCAACGGTGGTATGAACAAGACCCGCTAGATCCGTAGGAGAAAATTGCAGTTTTCGTGTTCTCGAGACTGAATGGTACAATCATCATACATGTATCCTGCGCCAATGTCACTTTCTGGTCGGTCCGAACAAGCATCTCAACACCGTACGCATCTACAATTTCTAAACATTTCGACGGTCTTCAGTCTCGGGTTTTGCTAATGAATCATTTCTCGAGCCCAATGCTCTTGCCTATACCAGGCCGCCTCTGTTCCAATACAGCCATGGTCTGCTCAAATAGCTTTTACTGCGTCTTCTTACCGACATCAGTGTATATCCAGGACTCAACATGCTGAAGTTCTCCGTCGCTCATGAATTCGCCATGATATTCGGGTCCAGCCGCCGCACTGTACACATATGTGCGGCCGCCGACCTCGGTTGTTCGCATGAACAGGACTTCTAGTACCTTGATGCCAATCCGACCGGCCAATGGAGGGTTGATGTAGCGATTAAGGGCGGAAATGCAGGTTCCAGGGTTGACGAGGTTGATGATCACGGGTGGGTGAGACCCATCTACTGCCCTGAGGCGAGCTACCAGCTCTCGTACAAAGAGGACTTCCATGAGCTTAGTGACGGCGTACCTGTTGAAATATGCCATTAGATTCACCAACACCTTTGGACGGCCTTTTCTTTGATTTGGATCTCACCTGTCATTCACATTGTAATGTTTCTCCTGCGACAGTGTTGCGTAAATGTCGTCCTCCTCAATCTCGACAAATTTGGTCAGGCGGTGAGCTTCGGAACTGACAACGACCAAGCGCGGGACATGGCGATTCTCGCCGCCGGCATCCTCACTTCTTCCTCCGCCGCGCAACTTTGGCAGTAGCTCAAGAGCGAGAAGAAACGTGTTGATCACATTGACCTGCACGACCGTCTCCCAGACCCCGTCGACGTCCTGCACGGTGGACCACGAGCGCAGAGACACACCGGCGCCAAGAACGAGGACGTCGAGTCGGTCAATATCCTGTCTGACTCTCTCTGCAAATTTCAAGATGGATGCCGTGCTGCTCATATCGAGCTCCCAGACCTCGACGGCCGTGTCGCCATCGGTTCGCGCCGTCACGCTGGCCAGGATGTCCTCCTTGGCCGCCTCGCCCTTGGCCGTGGACCGCACCGCGAGAATCAGCCTGGCGCAGCCGAGGCGGTAAAAGTGCCGTGACGCCTCGAGGCCCAGTCCGATATTAGAGCCCGTCACGATAATTGTTTGCCCTGCAAAGGATTGGGTTGGGTATGCGGGGGTGCGAAATAGTTGCGAATGTGTCCATCTCAGCAGGAGTGCGGTGATGCTGGGCGCAATGGGGTACTGGCGCTCGCCTTTGGTCATGATTTCTCAAAGTATCAATAGAATTTGAATATTATAAAGGTGTGCACAAGATTCAGCGAGGTTTTGGGAGGGCGGTGCTGATGAATGAGTTACGAGACTACATCTTGAGGATAGAGATGCATATATATAGGTTCACATCAGAGACGCTCTTCTCAGCTGCGAAACTAATACTTTCAACCCATGATCCTCCTTTGAGACCGCATATCATTTGACAGGCATGAGTTCATCCGCAATATAAGACCGCAGTCCGAATGTTGTCCGACGAGAGCGCTGCATGACGTTGTTCGGAAGACTAGGTTATACGTTCGTGGATGGGAGGAGACATATTTCAAAATCGGAAACATATGAATTACACTGCAAGCTATATTGACATGCAAACATGTATGTCCCGGATACTTTTCTTGTCTCCGTCGGAGGCGATTATCGATTGTTAATAAGTGCTTGGTGCGTGGATGTCCTCTGGCATAACGGCATTATAGTCAAGCCGCTTCGGAGACTTTCTCGCTAAGCGCGGCGCGCATCTTTTATAGAGTCATAGTTGCTGCCGTTATGTCCATTTTCTCTACACGATTGAATTCCTTGCATGCGGTATTGTCCATTAAACAAACACGGAAAAGCAGAGGTTTTATTGCCGCCAATAGCACGGCTCATTTACTCGTGCTGTAAGTATCATATCGATCCAGCAGCGAAACGATAACCTCCAGTACCTGTTCCATATGCTCCTTCTTGTGCATGATATTCAAGCTCGTAAAGCCTCGTCTTCCAATCATGATCTTTCGCTCGAGTAATTCAAAGTAGAAGCAGTCCTTGACAATTTCACTCTCGAAATGCAAACCAATAGCACTGCCGTGGCCCGTGGCCCAAATCGCCTTGGATCCTCGAGATGTGACTGCCTCATTGATTCCGTCGCGAAGTAAATCCCCCAACTCATTGGTCCGCGAAATTTCCTCTGTGCCCAAGATGTGGCATCCTGCGATGCCTGCAATCATTGTAAAGATATTATTGTTGTAGGTACCCGAATGGCTGATCGCAGAAGGCGACGCTGGATCAAATGTGGCCATGATCTCTTGGCGCCCGCCAAACGCACCGAATGCGAATCCTCCACCGATGTATTTGCCCAAGGTGGTCATATCCGGGGTAATATCATGGTAGCCCTGTAGTCCGTGGTAGTGCAAACGCGAGGTGACAACTTCGTCAAAGATCAGTACGGCGCCGCAAGCCGTCGCCGCCTCGCGAAGATAGGACAGGAATTCCCGAGTGCCGGGGATCATGCCTCCAGCCGATTTCATGGGCTCGACAAGAATGGCACCAATGCTTGAGTCCATCAACTTGCGCGTACCTTCGACGTCGTTGTACGTGCCAATGACGAACTCATGAGGCAGTCTGACGGGATCATGCTCTTTCGCAAAAGCGAGCGTGCCGCCGTGGTAGCCACCGAGAAATACCAAGACCTGGTCGGTTATTAGTCGATAGTCACTTTCTCTTCGAATAGTAGTGTAGACGGTCAACTTACCTTTCTTTTCTTGGTGTAATGTAACGCCGCCGCGAGAGCCATGGTGTTGGCTTCGGTACCCGAATTACAGAAACGCATGAGCTCCATGCTGGGGAACCGCTTCTTGACCAGCTCAGCAAACTGGACCTCATACTCTGTCACGCCGCTCAAGTTAATACCGATGGATGCAGCTCGCTGGATGGCGTCAAGAATCGCCGGGTGCGAATGGCCAAACATGCACGCCGAGTACTCGGATATGAGATCGACATAATCTACACCCTCGGCCGACGTGACGGAGCAACCCTGTCCTGATTTGATGATCAAAGGGAATGGGCTAGAGTGCAGCACGGTCCTCGTGTTGCCTCCAGGCAGGGCCGAGGTTGCGCGCTTTGCATTGGCTTCGGATGTTGGGTTTGCGGCTATGAATCGATCTATAAGCTCCTCCAGCCGTTTTTCATAGTCTCCATATCTCGATAGGAGCTGATCTGCAGCACTTGAATTTATATGAATAATCTTGCAGTCTTCGGATTGGGTGGTCGATACCTGAGAGCCTTTCGGGATCAGGATGACGCAGGGAGCTTTAGCAGTCTGGCTACTGCTCGATACCTGGTCCTTGACGACAAGTTCTCCTATTTCCAGCTATGTTAGTCATCCAACTCTGGTGTCTATGCCATTAACAACCTACCTCGGACGAGGTACTTTACGCTACCGTCTTTCGAAGTGATCTCGGCAGATGACTGATCATTGTCTACACGCCAGACACTTTCAGAGAGCGCATTGTTCTCAATGCTGCACAAATTGCATTAGCTTAACAAGAACAATATTTCGTCTTCGTGAGAACTCACATGGTCTTAGATGGATGCTTATCAGCATGGAGATCCACCTTCAGTTGATCAAGATCACTGATGATGGTTATCTTTGAACTCATCTTGAATCGTGGGCTTCCAGATACGATCGGATACTTTTCTGGCTTTCCCTTTTCACTTCTATTGCATTTCAAAGGTTGACACGGAGAAGCAGGTATAGGGTGATGGAGAAATAGAGGTGGTTGGGCTTGTCTGCCTATCTCTGTCTAAGTGAGAGGTGCCTGATAAGTCACAGATCACAGCACCCCACTTACGGGGTTCAGTTGGAGTATAGTACCGAATATCGGAGCACTATTTACTCGCTTGCTATCTCACACTGTTGGATATAATTTCATCCGTTCTCTTCAAATTTCCCGACTCTTGGTCCAAAATCACAAGGCCACTTTTCGCATCCAACAGACATGCGTTGCATCAAGCGATTGAGCGACCGACCAAGTTGCGGCTGCATCCGGGTGAAAAGTGTAGCCACCGGACCTACCTCGTCCCTATGAATTCTGCTAGCGAAAACTGTCTGCAGTTTACTCCATTGACCTCGCAGCACCTTAGCCACTCCCGGCGAATAGCGCTCATCGAGTTGCCACAAGAAATGTTACGCAAACCCAACTCCGCCAACGGCAAGTGGCAGTAGATGCGGGTGGTTAGTGCATGTCGCGCTGACTTGAGGGAATCCGGCTGCTATTAAATCACCCATTACACCTCTATATATGAGGAGAAGCTGCCATTTGTGTCGAACAATGGTTAGAGTAAGCACAAGGTGATTTATACGAAAGATGAGCACTAGTGGTGGTAACCTCCAAGCCCATTTGAAGAACCCACCAAAACCCATCTCTTCAGACACGGGAGGATTGGCGGGAAGCAATAACGAAGAGAACTTCATAGGTAGGTGAAACCAAAATTTGTTTTAGCGGTCATTGCGCTTCGTGTACCAGTAATCCGATATACCGGAGAAGGTCCATGTAGGCCTTGTAGGTGACAGCATGAGTAACACTCCCGATCCACTCGTTCTGTGAAATATCGGGATCCATTTGACGGGAAAAGTATTCGAATTCTTCGCTAAAGCTCAGTGAGACCTTTGCTGCATTGTCATGGCGTCATGATTCTAGCCCATATCGGGCCATTGATTGCCCAGCCTCGCTGTACCTAACAAAGAAGGTATCTCTAAGGGTAAGTTGATAATTCGCAAAAGGTGGGAGATTGCAGTCTGAATACTTACACGTAGAAATTATCCTAATTGTTGGCTTTGATGAACACCCATACGGCTCTTCAAAGAAATCCAGCATATTATTTCGCTCATTTCCCGTCGTCACTTTGGGCGTTGCCCTCCCGAGAAGCGCCGCTAGCCACTTTGCCTTCTTGGTAAGGGAGTGTTTGCATAATGGTTCCCAGCAAGTCAAGTCGACATCACCGAATCTCTGACCAGATTCTTGCCAAAATTGTGGCTCCATTCCGACTCTTTCACACCTCGCATATGCTTCTCAAAAACGAGTTGTGGCGAAATTTGAGCGGAATCCGGCGCAATTTCAGGAAGCGATGAGGAAATCCAATCAAAGATTCTGCCCGAATATTGTGATAGATTGAAACAGGTCATGGGGCTTGTCCTTTAGAGAGCGGTCCAGAAGGGTCGGAATGGCGACTCTGGGCTGGGCCTCAAAGGGGGGGAGTTGTTCACGACTTGTTGGATTTGAGAAGCATGTAGTTTGCGAAGTCGAAAAGTATTTCGCGCAGGTCGATGCAGATAATGGCCCAAGCTGAAATGAAGATTTGTAATGAATCATGTCTGATTCGTTTCAATTGCGACCCAAAGAAGTTGCATTTTTTTCAGCTCGTTATCGCGTATCTCAGCCACATGGTGACATGGTCTGGGGTGTGCCTGAATTGGGAAGTCCAGAAGATGGTATTTCGACCAGTTTGGAAGACCTTCGTAGCAATGAGGCAATGGCGATATGTCACGACACAATGATGCACAGGATTGATTATATGAAACAATGTGCCACACGATCCGCCAAGTGCCGACAGCAATTCATGGCGGCACGTGCTGCTTAAGGACAATGAATTTGCGACGGGGAGGGGCTGGAATCCGTTGCCAAGACCCGTTCCGGAAGCATGTCCGCTCCGCATAACAGCCATCCGATCTCATAGTCCGCCAACGCTCCCATCACAGGCCAATACTCCAATCTATCATACCACATGCCGCAAAAGGCTTGGCGCTTCATTACACCCACTAGCAGCCATGACCGGCAATATACTCTCCGTGCTGCGACCTATACCTAGTACCTACCTGTCCATGGGGTAGGATGATAGTCGTCGAGTTTTCCCAATAACCTGGGGTCTGCAGCCATCTTTGTCTTTGCCAAGACTTTTAGACCTTGATATACTACTGTCAACCTGCAGACATCTTACGCGTCCATCACTACGATCACCATGTCTCTATTCACGCGAATGCTGCTCGCCTCCACAGCGCTGGCTCGCTTGGTCGCCGCCAGCACGGCTGCAAGCGATAGCCATGGATCAGATCCCAGTCCTCCGGCATCCCAGAAGCCCAATTTTATCTTCATCATGACCGACGACCAAGATCTGCACCTCAACTCGCTGGATTACATGCCTGCCGTCCGTAGGCATTTTACAGAAAAGGGAACAACGTTCGACAAGCACTACACCACCGTATCACTGTGTTGTCCTTCGAGGGTAACCCTCTTCACGGGGCGAGCCGCGCACAATACCAATGTGACGGACATCGTGCCGCCCTATGGTAAGGCCACAATCAGAATTCATACAGCCAGGCAGGCACTGACCCCAGTACAGGTGGATATTCGCAGTTCATCGCCGAAGGATGGAACGACAATTATCTCCCAGTATGGCTTCAGGCAGAGGGCTACAACACCTACATCTCTGGCAAGCTCATGAATGGCTTTTCGGATCATAATTATGACAAGCCTCCACCCAAAGGATGGACATCCCGCGATCGTAAGTGTCTTCAAAATGATGTGTTCAAACACCATGATACTAACGAGCACATGCAAGTATTTGTTGAGCCAAATACTTACGTATACTACAACGCATCCATGCAAAGGGACAAGGAGGAGCCCAAGTACTACCCACACAACTACTCAACTGACCTGGTTGGTGACAAAGCCGTTCACTTCCTGGACCATGCAATCGACTCGGACAAGCCCTTCTTCCTCGCCGTAACGCCGGTGGGCCCACATTCCGAATCGGTGCCGGACGGCTTCTCCCACCCTGTCCCGGCGCATCGGCATGAACACATGTTCCCGGGTTTGAAGGCACCACGTACTTCAAACTTTAACCCAGACGTGGTAAGTACCCTCACATAATGTATTAAAGAAGGTGTAAGCCGAATATTCGCCTATACTAACATCCTACACAAGCCGAGTGGCGGGGGCTGGATTAAGACGTTGGACCAGCTCAACGATACCGTCGTCGACTACTTGGACGACTGGTATCGAAACCGGATCCTGGCGCTGCAGTCGGTCGACGACATGATCAACGACATCTTGCGGCGGATGGAAAAGGACAAGGACGTGCTCGACAACACGTACCTCATCTACACGTCGGACAATGGGTACCACGTCGGCCAGCACCGACTCGCGCCGGGCAAGACGTGTCCAATTGAGGAGGACATCAACATTCCCTTTATTATCCGAGGACCAGGTATCGACGCCGGCAAGACGGTTAGCATTCCCACGACACACACGGATCTTGTGCCGACGCTGTTCCAGCTGGCCGGCATCCCACTGCAGGATGAGTTTGACGGCGAGCCCATGCCCGTCACCTCGGAACAGATTGAGGCTTGTGAGCACAAGAACGAGCACGTTGGCGTCGAATACTGGGGCATTGGTATTCCGGAAGGCAAGTACGACGGTACTGGAGCCCTCATGGTCGGAGGTAAGTGAACCTGCTGTCAAGCGCCAAGTAAATATTGCTGGCGCAAGAAGACTGATGATTTTATCTAGGCGGTGGTTTGTTCAACACGTACAAAGCGGCCCGAGTCATCAGCGACGACTATAACATAGCTTATATAGTCTGGTGCTTGAATGAACACGAGCTGTACGACATGACGGTAAGTCACATCTCCTGCTCTAGAGCGCGTTGCATGAAATTGACTCCATCGTTGCAGGTTGATCCCGGGCAAATGAACAACTTGTACGGCGAAAACGGCACAATCAACGGCTGGCAGATCCCGCAGTTGACTAACCGCATCGATGCGCTGGTCTTGACGCTCAAGGCATGCAAGGGCTCCGTGTGCACGCGGCCGTGGGAGACGCTGCACCCTCAAGGTGACGTGCACAACCTGGCCGAGGCAATGGACCCCAAATTTGACGACTTTTACCGCGACGAGGCAAAGGTCACCTACTCGGCGTGTATGAAGGGCTATCTGCCCGATTTTGAAGGCGTCCTGTACCCGACACCATTCTCGACCAGCGCAAACTACTCGTCGGCAGAGCCCCAGCTGAGAATACCCCGGTGGGCAGCATAGTGGCTTTGCACAGGCAACCGCTCGAGTCTTGTTTGCGCTTCCTGTCGTTATCGTTTAGAGTTTAGAAACATACATGAACACTTTCTTAATGTAAATTGTGTATATGTTCTTGTTGAATCTAATCGTGAGAGGAAAGGCAACAAGGTCGTGAATGCACGGTCACTTGGTGCGGATCATGGGCACGGCTCCGGCTCCAAAGATCTTCATTGCAGTCCCATTGCCAAGACGAGGATCTTCAGAGGCTCAGTCCCCCGTTGGCCGTTGCCCGGTGCGGAGACCTTGCCGGTATACATGATTCAAGATGAATATGTTCAACAGTGGACGTTTTCTCAGAGTGCAGACTGCCGCAACATGGAGTTTACGGTTCCGCTGACGCTTTGCAAAACTCCGGCGCTTAAGTCCGGCTGGCGTTTCGGAGCCGAAACGCTTGGGAGCTGCTGATGCTGGCGATGCTCACTCATTGGCAACGAAACGTATAATTCACAAAGGATATATATATATATAAGAGCTTCGATGAGGTTAGAATATAGCTAAAGGCATTGGACAGATATCCAGAGCAGCAAATCATCATCTACACATTCGAACATACGAGTCATTCCTGGAGCATCAAACACCTACCGGCACAATGGCATCGACATCTCAACCCAACCATCCTTCACACTATGGTCCATCAGACACTGCATTGCTTCTTCTGGACTATCACAATATCATACTCTCTACAATTCCAGTAGAGGCGGAGAAGGAAAAGCTGGTCAAGTCTACGCAGACACTTCTGGCAGCCGCAAGGGAGAGCAAGGTACCGATCCTACATTGTCTGATCGGGACCTCTAGGAACCCACTGCCCACAAGCAAACTCGTGGCTCGCTGGGAGGAATCATTCAAGCCGGCCATCCAATCGAACCCCGAGCTCGCTCTGCAAATTTCCAGCTTGGCTGGCGACCAGAGCTCCGACACGGAGTACTTTTTCGACCGGGTGCCAGGCCGGGTGTCGGCGCTCAAGTCCGAAGGCATCATGGAGCTGCTCAAGGACAAGCTCGGGATCAAGAGCCTCGTGCTCGGCGGCGTGGTCTCTAGCGGCTGCGTGCTCAGCACGGCCCGGAACGCGGCCGACGAGGACTTTGTCGTCACGGTCGTCCCGGATGCGTGCTGGGACCGCGAGGCCGAGGTACACAGGACCGTCATGGACAAGATTATCCCCATGACGGGTCATACCGTTAGCATTGAGGAGGCGGTCAACATTTTCAAGGGAAGCGGCGCGTCGGGATAGGATAGTAGACGGATCCAGTTGTGGTGCAACGTGCGCATATAGCATTGGTTTTCGCTTGCCAGGCTCTCGAGGCCTTTGACAGTGATATTAGGACCAATGCTTCATCATGTCTGGGCTGTACAGTTTGCTGCTTCGACGCCTCGCGGAAAACCTGTCGAGATTAGCTTTTTGAAAGATCTACTCTTCGAGGCTGCTGGTGACGACTAGGACCACCGGGCATGAGCTTTATCCAGTGAGGCAGTGCAGACACTACCCAAGTTAGATTATCTCTTTACCCCTTAAGAAATAAACATGAGATGAATTAGACGTTCCTTTAATTATTGGAGCAGAATCGAAAAGGCTCCGTAGGTATCAAGGTGCTCAAAGTTCTTATTCAATATGGAGACACACGAGGAAGAGGTTTTTGTGCACATGGTCAGACTGTGGTGCAAATCATCCCAATTATAAAAGTGTCACATGCCACACGATAAGCACATGCATACCTGAGCACTTATACCACAGCACATGTTTTCAAGACATCTTGACCAATACGAACAATGTGTCGCAGAATGAAACGAGGCTCTAGATAACAGTTATCCGGCAGGGGAAGTTATCCTCATGGTTCAGCAATGCTGCTGACATAGTAGATTGTCAAAGTTCGTAGCTCTTGAGCGTTGCTGGCTGTACATGCACAGAAGTACGGACGCGCGCCTAGGTGTACGTAAACGGCCACTTCCGTCCCCTACTGCAGGGGTGGGAGTCTTAAGCGACCGTTGGTCATGGCGTCTGCATCGGTGTTTAGGAAAGAATTTTCGTGCCTTGTGCAACATCCAATTGCATGTCTTGGAAGCTGAACAATTCTGCAGTTGGACGTGTTCCGGTTCGGCAGTTTCCCCTACTATGTACTAGTAGTTGTACTGTGATAGCGATTGACATCACTATGCAAACTCTGATGTTCTGGTCTTGTCGTTCGTCATAATGAATCCCCGCGGAGAAGGAGAGGAGGAAAGAAAAAACTCTTGCTAGCTAGATGCCCAAATAGAAGAGACTAAGAAAACAGAGAGCCACTCGGTAGGGCTTTTATTCATCAGTTGTACGAGTTTTTCTCGTATGTGCGTGCGCTCGTGTCCTTGGTTTGTTCGTGTTTTGTGTTTTTCTTATGTTCCTTTGGCATGAGCTGGGCTGCGGCAGTGCCTGACTAGCGAATTATGGGGGGCGGCAATTGGCAAGTTACAGGCGAGTCCGATCGACCCGATTTTCCTACTTTCCCCCCTGAATCTGAATAATGATGCGTGCATATTGAACGAAAAGCAGCAATCTGAGAATCAACCGCGACTCAATGTCAAAGTTCCAGAGCCAGGGGAAAACACGAAAAGAGTTCCCATGATGTTGTAGTAGGTAATAGTAGTAAAGATCCAAACATTTTCGTTCCAATAGTCGAAATGAGGCTCACTTTTGACCCCCCAGCCGAGGCGAGTCGAGGCCAAAGCATGTAATAATAATTCCAACATTCATTCCCCAGAGGAAAAGGAGGGCTTTTGAATTGAATTGTAGGAATTGCCAATTACGGCGGCACTGCGACGGGGCCTCTGTCCAAGTAGTAAGATGAGTGTTCAAGCCTCTTTAATATCTCCTCACCAAAGCATTGAAATTGCACTGGGCCAAAAATATCAACAAGATCGGGGTCGTGCTGGGCTCGTGCTGGGCCTGGTGCTGCTTTGAGCCCTTGGACTTGTTTACTGGCCTTTCTTGCTTGGTTATTACTACGTACTGCTGCTTGCTTATAAGCTGTCCACGTCATTAGTTGGCCATTTTTGGGCGGCAGATCCACCCAGGACCTGCCCATAGACAAAGTCCCCATCGAGGCTGAGCCCATCCCAGCTAGAGCGTCGCGCCCAAAGGCGGCGGGCCGGTAAAAATACGAGGGAATGGAGACCCGTCTGCCCAGTCAAGCACCCAAGCTGCCCGCCAACATTGCCCACACCCACATCCACAACGACGACTCTTGCTTGGTCTGGTGCTGGCGCCAGTTGCGTCCCACCCGAATCGCTCAGGGAGACGTAGCGCCGGCAGCGGGGGCAGCGGATGCAGTCTTGGCTAGGTCTAGACGAAGCCATATGTCAGGGGAACCACTACGAACCTGAGCGACTCTGCCCAATCAGCCCTCTTCCACCGTTGGACCATCCTAGCCATACCACGCACCACAGTCACCACACAACCACATACACGCACCCCCCTTTGCTCTATATCCCTGCTATAGCCGACTTGGCCGACACCCTGGTCAGAAATGGATACCCCCATCTGGATCGATTGGGAGCTCATGGATCAGGTTCTGATCCCTGGGGACCCGGATCATTGTTTTCAAGCGCTTCTAGAACCGCTGATCCGGGTCCCATCCAGGAGTTTTTCTTGGATCTTGGCAGATTTTCTGTATCTCAATCCTAAATAATAAACCCTTCTCTTCTAAGCATTCCCAAAAGGATTCTGTATTTTCTACAGTTTTCATACACATTCTTTTTCAAGAATCAACTTGTAAAAAATAAAATACCAAAAAAAGCCCACACACTCGCTGAAAACAAGAATCAAGACCGTCTAATTCGATTGCTGTCCCTCGCTATAACACAGCTTTATTTTTTATTCTCTTAATTTTTCTTCCTTCAAGATGCGTATGTCACTTGCTCTCACCGGCCTTGCTGCCGTGGCCGTCAACGCCAGCTGCAAGGGAAGATCCGCTGCTACTGCCACCGGATCCTCTTCTGCCGCCTCCACCGGAACATCCTCCGGTTCTCTCTCATATGGCAATGGCACCCTCGCCAGTGGCGCTGCCGCCCACGATGCCGCCCCCAGCAGCGTCTCCTCTTCCTCGGCTGCCGCTGCCGCCACGAGCGCCTCCTCGTCGAGCGTCAAGACCAGCAGCAAGGCTGCCACCAGCGCTGCCAACTCTGGTATCAAGGGTTTCAACTATGGTGCCTTCTTCCTCAACCAGCAGGCCCTGACCCAGACCGACTTCGAGGCCGAGTTCAACCGTGCCCAGAACCTGCCTGGCACCAGCGGCTGGAACAGTGCCCGTCTCTACACCATGAGTATGTCTTGTCCAACTCCTTTCCTGTCTCGGCGTCACCACTAACAACCTGCACAGTTGAATGGGGCACTGCCAACAGCGTCATCCCTGCCATCCCGGCTGCCATTGCCACTCAGACCACTCTTCTGCTGGGTCTCTGGATCTCTGGCGGTGATGCCGCCATTACCAATGAGCTGGCCGCTCTCGAGTCCGCCATTGCCACCTACGGCACCGCCTTTACGGACCTGGTCGTCGGTATCTCGGTCGGCAGCGAGGACCTGTACCGTGACGCCAACAACGAGGTCGGCACCACCGCCACCTACCTGATGGACTGCATCTCCAAGGTGCGCAGCGCCATTGCCGACACCGCTCTGTCGGCCGTCCCCGTCGGCCACGTCGACACGTACGACTCCTTCCTCAACTCGACCAACACGGCCGTCATTGACGCCATTGACTGGATCGGTTTCGACGGTTACCCCTACTGGGAGACCGCTCTGCCCAACAGCATCGACGACGCTAATGAGCGCTTCTACTCGGGCTACAACAAGACCATGGCCCTCGCCAACGGCAAGCCCGTCTACGTGACCGAGACTGGTTGGCCCACCACTGGTGACGACCAGAACCTTGCCGTTGCCAGCGCTGAGAATGCCCGCAAGTACTGGCAGACCATTGCCTGCTCTCTGGTCGACAGCAACATCAACATCTGGTGGTACAACCTGCAGGAGTCCCAGTACGGCACTGCCACGCCTGACTTTGGTGTTTACGGTGCTGGTGACCTGTCTCAGCTCGATCCTCTGTACGATCTTTCCTGCTAAGCGACTCGCTTTCGGGCTTCCATTTTTTGGTTCAATTTAGCGATAGGACGGTTGGCATCATCACCTTTGGATCTGGCACATAGAGAGGCGTAAAAGCTGTTTTGTACATATGTACTTAGAGAATTTGTAATTTACAGGCTACCATGTCCTGATCGCCGAATTGCTCATCCACTCGTTTAGTGCATGTTCTCTTGTGATTATAAATTTGTCAGTTTTGGAAACGTCTCCCTCCTGCTCAACCATGTTAGCCGTCTTGAAAAAGCAAGTCTGCACAGTCAAACTCAACTATCAGGTAGTTAGAGGACGAATGTTGTCAGACTGATTGATATGTAATCGGGCTGTCGTGCCGTATTCATGAAGCTACCCTCAATGGCTGGATACCGGCACTGCAGAAGGTCATGACTTAGCAAATGTTCGTATTCGTTATTTTGAGTTTGATACTTATCGAAAGAGAAAGAAACAGGCACTTGGAAATTGGAAATTGGAAATTGGTGAGGCCTCGAAAACTTACTTCCATTCTCAGCCACCTTCTTGCCGCTTCGAGCGTCAAATGTCGCAAGGCTGAACGCTTCAAAGTCGTTTTTATCCTCAAAATCTGCTTCATTGAGGTTTATACCGGCCAGTACTCCTGCACCCACCTTTGGCCATGCCGCCGGAATGTCCTCGGACCTCTCTCGGTCTGTTTGGCCCTGGTTTCCATTTGTTGTGGGAGTGTCTACCACGGGGGCTATGGGTTTGAAGTGGATTGGCCCTGGGCTTCCGGGTAGCGGTGCGGCTTTTGCTGATGCTGGGGGGCGCCCTCGTCTTGGTCCGTTGGCCTCGGGGAAGACTGGGAGATCGGGGTGAAGTTCAAGGCTGTACATGACCAAGTTCACCAATTGGCTCTGCGGAAGCCCTGACAAATATGCTCGTTTCTGAAAAGGTCAGTATAAAGCCATTCCGGGTGAGCCCACAAAGAGTCTCAAACTCACTTGCTCAACGGTTTTCGAAGGCCAGCTCACGCCTTTGTGCCCCTCGACTCTCTTCTTCTTGGCGAGATGTTTTTCCCTCTTCGCTGAGCAGCCTCGACAGAACCATGATCGAGCTTCGTCACTAACGAAATCATCGTCAATGTAGGGGTCGTGGCACATCTGGTGCCAGCATAGGTTACAGCCATCACAAAAGACAATTTGATTATTGATTGGGCTGAGTCCACGCGTGCACACTTTGCAGAGTGCTTGTTCTGCTGTTCGCTTGCCGTAGTGTTTTCTCTTTCCCGCTCCTGCTGCTGTTGTTGGATTGAACTGGTTCGGCTTTAGGATTTGGCGGCCAGATTTTGTCATTGTAGGCGTTGCATCATGGTACTCCTCTTCCTCTTCAGTCTCTGGTGGCTCGCTGAGCGGTGAAGATCCCCCATCATCGTCTTTACCAACACGTTTACGCTTAGTACCGCTGCTTGGCAACTTTCCCTTCTTCTCGACCTTTTCTTGTCTCTCCGCCTTTGCCGTCTTTGGGGGTCGTCCTCTTGGCTTTGGACCAGGTTTGGATGCAGGTCTTGCAACTATCTCTTTGACCTCTATTTTAGGCAATACAAGTGAAGGGACTGCACGCGGTGGTGAAACTTGTGCGGAATCTGGCATTGGAAGAGATATTGATGTGTTCATGCTCATAACAAGGCGCCTCTTAGCATCCTCAAAAGATGTCTTATTGATTGTCCCGGCTGCTGATGCGGAAGAAATTGCGGAGCTCAAATTGTTAGGCTCGCCTCGGATTCTCTTCAGGATCATCTCAGTTGTCGCGGAGAACTGCGGCGTGTAGTGAGGTCTGGTATGGGAGGCCGATCCGGCGGGCGAGCTCTCAGCTCCGGTGGACGGCCTTATCTCCTCCCTCGCTAGCGACTCCTGGGCAGCCATCGCCGCAGGATCCTCTCGTCCGTCCTTTTCATCTGCGGCCATGGTGTCTGCTAGTGCGAGCTGTTACCATTGGCTGGGGAAGCTATTCGGTGTTAGTTGAGCGAGCTTCCAGGTCAGCATTCCGGGACTCGCGTAGATTTACCAGGACTGCAGTACGGTCGCAATTGATGGCCGAGCGTTTGTATTTGTATATTATTGCGAATAGATCATCACCAAATTGGAAATGGCACGACCAGGAGAATTGTGCGAGGTTGGCGTTTGCAACACGTGACGCTCACGTGATTCTATCCCAAAGCTCCACCGCATCGTTGCTTCCCCAAAGTGAAACTTCACTTACACACTGCCGCTCAAATGTCTTTAAACCGCTACCGGCGCCTTTTATTGTTGGAGTCTAGACACTGCAAGACGAATAGAGATCTTTTTCCATTCTTGTCATAAATTGGACTTTGCGTTTACTCTGGCATTCGAATAATAATCGAGACCTAAATTTGTAGCAGTCAGTATTAGGCTTAACACTTCAAGTTTTTACGACTCAACTTCTATAGCAGCAATTTCCCTAAACTAATATGCCAAGGTCTTGTGGGATTGTTGATCTTTCGACATGATCAATTATATAGATATAACTGTCTTCCTGAGGAGATGCAGATATAAACTGCAGGAATCTAAATCACTCAGTCGTCATAAATGTACAGCATTTCCTTATTGCCACGATGATAGTGTAATATGAACTATTTAACACTAAATGTATTTGTATCTCGCCAGAATCATCATGCAAGTAACGGCTACTAACAGACATTTTGCGCCTTACTTTTGTGCAGATACCTAATTTTTCTGCTTGTTTGCAGGCCATCATACGCCGCTTGCGTTGCGGGCAGCTCCAAACCATTGTAGACAAAGGACAATAACTTAGATTTATCTAAGCTCCAACTGGGACAACAGGCGTTGGGATGCTCAGAAGATCGCTATAGAAACAAAGGAAATGATGTTGGTGACTGTTGGGCGATCTCCGCAAATCCTTGATCCATCGGTCCCACGGTCTGGCGAGCTCACAAGATTCATAAGGCAGTATTCACTGCGAGTAAGGGAAAGTCATGAAAACGACTGTTTTCGGGGAAATTCTTCTAGACTTCCCTTTTTGTTTCCTCTTGAAACTTGTTCAGACGAAGACATTTTTACTAACTCGACCACGCGCTCTCCTCGAAGCCCCTTTTCAATGAGTGGCAGCTGGCTTTCCATATTTCTGAATGTTTGGCCACTAGTCTCAATCATTGCTTTGCTTCGGAGTGGCATTACTATTGATACTCAGATATTCAGCGCTTTCGAATTCTACACAGACAATCCTGATATTTAGCCGCACCCCACGTTTGTCGGGATCGGTCTTACGCGCGAGAAGATGTTTAACAAAGGGCAATGGACTACATGGAAGTCTATAGTCGTATATGCGGCTTCAAGGACAAATAGCAAGGCCAACTTTATACTCATTGCTCCTGGTCTATGAAAACTCGAATGCGTAGCATGATCTTGTCGCCATTCATTGCTTGGCAATGGTGCCTATTTATCTTTATTATCCTTCAACTGTGGCATACACTTGTAACTGCTTATAAACTCGCAATTACACATCTAGGTCAACTCATTGCCTATACGTGGACATTGATACGAAGCACCCATGACCAGAGACTAGCAATGCAACTTGATGCCATTATGATCAAACGATCTAAAGGATGTTGACCTCAGGAATTCAACTTCGGAAGGCTCAAAAATCGCGATAACACACAAACAAATCGCCTATCCATGTGGTTACGAATAAGTAAGCAGTGTACAGTCACTAGTATGTAGCTCAATGACGCACTAATGCCGAGGGCCTTGTATGATTCGCTGGTTGCATTGCTAAGCCAAAGTTTGTCATATTTAGAAATCTGCACCGCAGTAAACATTGACGATGGGGTTAGCCGCCGCCTCGCTGTGTTTCTGCTAGGCCACGAGGAAACGTGTTGCAACACCACAGCCAATGTATGCATAGGTGCTTGCATTACTTACTTAGGTAAGTAGCTAGTGACGACATGCATATCGGTTAATGTGAGGACAATTTGTGCACTCAACGGCTGCGCCAATTCTTGTTTGGTGGAGGGGAGGGGGTAAGTCATGGCAAGTACCTACGCCTGCTACGGTCTGTACAGTCTTGGCCCACCAAAGCGCGCATACATTGTACACTGCACAATCCATCCCTCTGAGGATCAAAGACTCTGTCAGGAAAGGACAAGCAATTCGAGCAAAAAGATATTCTCAAACGAGGGATGGAATAAAAACGGACTGCATGGCTTTGGCCAGGACCGACTGGTCCGGCTACCGATCCGCTCGCCGCTTTCAAGCGAGAATGGCTGATTTGGGCACCATTGCATCATTGGATGAAAGAAGCCCCTGGGAGTGCATGCTAAACACTAGAAACGTACAGGACGCATGCGTAGGCCGCGGGGTGTGCATAACCGGGTAAGACTCTTGCAGGCAGACCTACGTACTGTGTGTAAGGTCTAGGTAATGAGCAGGAATCAATTGCCCTGGCAAAAGCCCTCATTGATCAGCGTAAAGGTTGGAAGCCTACAGAACAATACGATGATGATGATGGTTGCTGATGGTGCCGAGGATCTGAAATGATGATGCGGTGGATGGGCAAAGCGCCTTGACGTCTTTAGCACACGGATTGGTGGATGCTAGCCACCTTATCCTCTGAGGGGCTTTTCTAGGTTTTCTGCTTGGATGGGCGAGTCCAGCCCAGCTGATGAATGGGCAGTGATCGACGGTTATGGTGCGGGTGAGACGATTTTGGGAGGTGCACCTTGTAGCAGTGTTTGTCAGCCAAGAAAATCCTGCCGTCAGTTCAGGGCCAAACGACCGACACTGTTTGAGCGGCCAAAGGAGTCACCGAGTTGAGGAGCGAGAGAGAAAAAGTGTATGTACACTCCAGAGTACCCAGGGCCCAGAGCCTGCAAATGCCCCATGGTCCCGTCCCGTACCAGTCGTCAGGATTCCCCAATTCCAGTGATCGCAGACGCGCCTCAGAAACGCTACTGCAAGCACTTTAGAGTCTTTTCGCGCTGTGGCCCCTTCCCATCACTGTGTCGCAACCATATCTTGCCACAAGAGCAGTGCAGGGTGGATGATCTGGAAGGGAATCTGACTCCCTTGTGACGCATTTCAAACCACAGCCGTGTTTCTAAGAAGCTGTGCGCCACCCACTGAGATTCCTCATGAAGTGAAGCAGCCTGAATGTTTTGTGCCATTAACCATACTTGTATATAGTTAGTTGTTGGTTAGAATTAGCGGATAGAGAGAAAGAAAAAGAGAAAACAAAAAAGAAAAGGTTTACATGGCTCTAGCCTGACCCGCGAGTAACCAATTCAGTGGAATCACTCACCCCAAGGCCGAGACGTGAATAACACTTTTACTAGACAACTTTTTGTAAGAGTGATCGATGGTTATAGCTTGGGCTGATCCATCCTGGTGGGAAGCCCATACGCTATTATGGAGTGGACGCCGGTTTGGCCGGCTCCGTATGGGCGGAATCCTGCGATACTCACTATTGTACCGTACCGCTGACTTTTTTTTTTGTTCTTTGTTTTGTCCAGACCGTATTGTGTAGGATAATCTAGGTACTCTGCCATGATGAGAACAGCCGTGTCTCTTGCGGCCATTTCCGTTGCTGTGCGGCGTCCACCCACCATGTCGTGACTGAGTCAAGCACCATCACCCACTCAATGGCATGGCTGCTTCACTGGTTATCATGCTGACGGCAGCATTTGAAGCCCTACTTGGGGCTATGAGTCTACAATCAAACCCTGCCTGCGACGTCGCTCATTCGCGGCCTGTGCCAATACTTTATTACGTGTTGCCGCCAACCAGAGATAGTCGGACGATTCATCACAAGCAGTAGAGCTTTGCTCGAGTGTGGTTCGTCGGAGTATGAACCGGAAGCTAACCACCAATTCCAGGAAGCGCCGCAAGTTCTAGAGAACACTTGACTGGACCGAAAAAGCAGGTGCCTGGATTGGCTGCAAGTCAGTCTCTTTCAATGGTACTTTGGTCTTTCAAAGATGCCACGGGAGTGGTGAACTGCCTAGTCATAGATGCAGAGCAATGGAGTCCTCGTGTGAGGGGCAACTGGTAACCCCGTCCATCTTCTTGGTTGTTATAGAAAGCTTGTTTATGGCGCAGGTCTCGTGATCTCTGGCGCATGGCAGTGAGCGATGGCGGTGTGTATGAGGAGGCAAATGCTTGCAGGCGTTCCCCGCAAGGAGCCGTTTAGACAGGCTACTATTGCGATTGGCACCGAGAATGACCGTGGTAGGCGTGTGATGAAAGACGCCACGGCCGCCAGTGTGGTGAATAGTTTCTCATTGCTCTTTGAGGCGGTGATATAACATGTACAGTGAGCCACAGTGAACACGTACTCATGTCAGATGTCACATGTGAGTAAACATAATCTGCCGCCAAAACCCATCGACTCAAATCTCAGCAATGACTGCTACCTAACAGTACCTACCAAGCAACCAATTGTAAATAAGGTGAGGCAAATGGCCCTCTTTGCTCAAGCTATTCAAGGGTTTTTTTTTTTTTTTTTTTTTTTTTTTTAGAGAGAGGCCACCAAGCCGGAGTAAGAGTCATAATGCGAGAATGAATGGTACGACTCCAAGCTCTAGGCGGCATTGCTCAAGTGCAAGACAGACCGGCAAGTTACCAATTGTAGTATGTTTACCCCTCAACTGAATATGCATTTGGTCGGCTTGATTCCATGCCGCCAACGGCAGCAATGCAGGTCTTGTCTTGATCCGGTGAAACGAAGCAGAGGCATTTATTTTCCAGAACGCTTGAGTAGCATGTCAAGCGGGGCCTCGAACATTTCGCCTTCTCGGGACGTAGGAACAGTTGCACGAGGGTGACGCGGATGCGAGAGCCGATATGTGTAGGTCAATACGTACGTCGATACTGTGATATTCTATGTGCTGCAAGACCTCGTGGGGGGTTTGATGGTGCTGTCCGGAACTTGCGAGTTGGATTGGTTATTGTCGTGCGTTTTTCTTTGGGAGAATTCTTGACAATATGCATCCGGATTGCCGGTTAGATTATCCATGTCAGCTATTTTCTAGGAATGATACAGGCATCGTCAAGGAGCAACCAATGCCGCAGCCCCGACATTCGTACACAGTAAGATGCATAGCCTGCCGTGCTAAATCCATTGATATTTCGTATGTCATAAAAAAAAAAGTTGGAAGCCTCATCTACCAAGACCGACCCATCACGGGGAGTCAAAAGCTAATCTCTTCAAGTATTAGGGATAAGATCTAGGTAGGCCCGAGGATACCTATTCATAGCAACAGGCAGTGTGCCGAGTGTAGGTGGATGATTCGGCTTGTGATTGGCTCGATGATTGTGCGACAGGCCATATCAGACCGGGGGGTTTGAATTTCTCAGTCAGTTGAGTTTGCTTTACCTAACAACCCTAGATTCGCTTGAACCCTGGCAAAACATGGGGCCAGGACTGGATTGCCACTCCAGCTGTGATGAAGAATCTGATGACGCCCAGGCACAATGACGCTGCGGCAGTAGCTTCCAAGGACAGTTAATCTCCAATGTGTGGCTTTTGACTCGCAGCAGCGTCACCGCAATGTATACGCAGTACATCGGACATTGACGAGGATCGACCCCAATACGGCTTGAGAAATTTGGCATAGAAAACTCTTTACGGGCCCTACCAAGACGATTTGCGCTCGCCTATCAAAATTTTTCAAGGCCAGTGAAGCATCTTCTCGTACTATGAATTTGAGAAAACTTCAGGGTCCTCTAAAGCCAATTAGAAGGGGCCCGCAGCAGCACCGATGGCCTTGCCTTAGTAGACGCCAAGCAAGAGAAAAGCCACATGCGTAGTGGGAACCGGAGCGGTAGCAGAAAAAGCTAGTGGCAGCGTGGTAGGAATAACCCTGGGGAGAGGAAGCGTGTCTGGTGTCTGGCTGGCACTTTGGGTGATTTGGAGAGAAATTGTATCTGGTAACAGATAGACACACGTTTTCCGGAAAACCAAACTGAGATGGGCGCCGTGCTGGTAACAGCAGGCAATAGGCTTGCGAGGTTCGAAAATGCCACTCTTCCGATTGGAGCAATGGTTTTGCCATGTTTCCTGCCCCATTCGTGCCAATAAACAACGACATTGAAAATATTGGCAATTTCAAGGTTGATGCTGAATCCTGATGCCCGTTTTACGGCAGATTTGATCATTCACAGCTACCAAGAGCCACTTGCCGACGTGCAATAATCTACTACGTACTTACTGCTACAGCTTGCCTGCCTGGTAAACTGCGTACTTTTTGTGGCTGTAAGTTGATGAGGAATGTGGATTGACATTCTAGAACGCCGTTCTTATCGCTGTCTATTAACGGTCTATGAAACACCACTCCTACTAGAAACTCGAGCCGACTTCGACGTGTTGCATTTCAAGATCCGACCGATGAGTGAATGGATCACCAAAGGTCTCAAGTCTCGTGTGTTTAATGAGTCTGGTGGTGAAAGCAGCCAGCTCAACGACAATAGCTCATCTTGAGCAGACATTATGGCTCGTGACTTCGTTCCCGGCAGCTTTGTCTCACAAATTCCTGAAACACATGCTATGCTTCTGAATTCGGCTTGGTTGTCATATTTCGAGGTCGACGCGTCTTTTACCCAGGGTTGTGATATTGCTTTTGCGCTTTAATCTTAGGAATCCCATCAGGGGGCGTGAATGCTTCGGGCTTAGCCTTGACTACCTTACGGATCTGGTCTTCCGTTTCGGACGGAAAGTTCCAAACACATAACATCAGACTCCAGAGCACACACAGATCGGCAATCCACGACCAGCTTCTTACACACACACACACACACAAACACATACGCACAGTACGTGCGTCTATTGCATGTACGAGCCCATTCCGCGGGCACGGCAACCGGCGACTCGTTACCACTGGCGTCGCAAGTCGACCCCAGAAAGCCATTTTTGCGACTCTGATGGAATAGGCGATGGGATTGGGTGAGTATGGCTTGTAGGCTACGGCATCAAAGGCAAAAAGCCCAGCAGAATTAATACACCCTTTCGCGCCCGCGTTTTGGCTGCTTTGCTCAAGGTTCATGCGGCAGAGTTTGTGGTCTCGTGTCATTCACTGCTCTAGGCATCAATCTGGGTTCAGCCGGACTGTTGATAATATGCCCATACGCGTAGAAGATGTCAATTCCATGCCAGGAGAAGCATTCGCCAGCCAGCCAGGAGCATTTTCTCGTGTCAGACCGCAGCCCTGTTGATGCGGTTTTGGCTGCTCTCTCACGTGGCGGACCCTTGAAATCTTCGGCTTGAACGGACCACCTCTCATCCTGGCAAGCTCTGGCTGGTATGCCGAGGATGCCAGGACCCTTGATGAGTCTGGGATGAAGTCGCTGCCCGTATTCCGTACGGACTGAATACACTGGCAAACTGGGTCCCGTAGGAACACTGTGTCGTAGGGATCTTCGGTTTTGGAGCCTGAACCATTCATTCGGGCTCTAGCTCCGCTCCAGCCATTCAAATCCAAACAATTTGAGCGCCAGTAACATGTCACAGAACAAATGCTGAGCTCTTTCAGGATCACGCCCATTTCGCTTCTTCGACTCATGACTGGATTGTTTGGTTGCCTACTGGATAGGTGCAATGGCCACTTGTTTTTGAGATCGAGCACATGGGTATGGTCTGTTGGACGATTGCCCATGATGGACGGCCGTCTGCCCCCCCTTGCAATCAATGTGTACAATACCGGTTCATCGAGCAGCCAACATGCCAAGAGATTCCCTACCGTATTCTACATTTCTTGCTTCATTTCTGTGTAATTGCTGGTGTAGATCAAGAACACGAGACAGGACTTCTTCCTATTGCACTCGGCTTGGGACGATGTTAAGAGCTGCCCTCTCGAATGGCGTTGGCGTGGGCGTTGGCAGCATGACAGAGCAACCTTGAAAATATGTACATGACCTACCAAAACTTATCTGAAGGTTAATGAAATTCACCAGGAGGTGTGCTGTAGTACTGTGTATGTAGTGGCTGTATCCGCCCGGCGGTAACCTTCGACGCTGGAAATTTGTGCACTTTACCATGACGCATACCGTGACCTACTGTACCCTACCTGACCTCCCTACCCCGTCCTACTGCTACCCACACACACACGCACACACACACAATCAACTCCATTGCTTGCAATAAGGCGGCGCTGGCGCGCAGTGCAACAGGCCGATACCCCAAGACAGCAAGTGCCACTTGACTTCCGAGATGACACTGAGATGGGACCGCATTCCACGAATGACCAAACGGCAGACCTACATTTTCTTCATCTAGCAGGTAAGAGGCTATTTTGGTCTCACAACTGAAGCGTCAACTTCCGCGTCAGATCTACAGACGCGAGAGAGTAATAGATTGCCTTGACTCTTTCGGAGATTGGAATGGGATTGGGCGAGACCTTTGCGATATTGTTCCAACGCAACGTCTCGAAGAGGTTATGAATCAGGCAAATCAGGGCCCGGCTTTTGCCTAGGTAGGTTGTCCAACTTTCAAAGGCTTTCTCCTAGATCTTAGATCAGGAGGCGAAAACAACATCGAGCTCGGTGTGATTGAATGGGTAGTTGCCCATAAACAGACGCTTGCATAGGTAGACAGTGTGCCTGGATACCTATTGATAGTCGGGGCTGGCTGCTGGCTCCATCATAGCAGAAACAAGGCTCATCTCTGCAGGAAAACGCGGTCGAACACGAAGAATCAATACAGGTCGACCCAGCCCTAGACGGGTAAGATTTTGTTATTACTTACCTACACAGTAGGCGGCTGATGGCCAGCCAGCAAGCCAGCCAGATTTCTGCTACAGGGAAGGAATGCGCTCTAGAACGTGACCGCGTCACAGACCCAATGCGTGAGGAGACGACTGGATGCATTATTGGACGAGTGTCTCCATTCACCCGTGATGTAGCACCCTCAGTTGCCATCATTACGACAAGCCACCAATTTTTGCGCTCATCTGCTACCTCTTACCACACCATAAAGCTACACACGTACACCGCACCCCGTACGTGTACCTGCCCTACCTTGCGGCAAGTGCCTGGCAGGTCATCAAGAAATTTGTCAGAGGCGTGAGTAGATCTTGACCATTCATACCTCATGGTCTGCAATCTATACAGTCATTGTGATGAGGTCAGCCGGTAAACGAGAATGACGAGTATCTAGCAAACCATGGACCGTAGGTAGTGTGCATTATTTTAGTCCACGTCACAAAAACCTGTGTCTGGCGGTAGGATCACACTCCAAGAGCCCTCACCCAAGAAGAAGGGAGCGGAGGAAAATAAAGAGGTTGATCTCTACCTACTACGTAGGTGCGCAGCCCCGGTAGAGTGGAGAAAGGCAAGAAAAAGGGCATTCAAACTTCAAAGTGTGAGGAATCCACCGCACGCTACGTACCTGCCTTGACTACTAACAATGAACAATCCAAAAGGTGATGAATGCAGATTCGTCCACTTCGCAGGGTCAGTGCCTTGGTGTGGTGGATGATGCGTCAATTATTGCAACCTGGCAGAAGCAGAAGCAGAACGTTACGCGAGTAGTCGCTCTGCATCTGACGGAGTGGATACTCCGTTTTGTCAGCCCCCCTTGTCCACCGATTTTTTCTCCCTCTTTCTCTAAAATTCAAAACCGCCTTTGATCTCTTCTGCAGCTCTAGCGGGAAACACAAGAAGAAGACACTGAGCATGTATTGCCCACACTACTTGGGACTGCCGGTAATATCCTTAAATTCCCTGGATACATGGTATGTGTGTACATAGTTAACCATGTAACCCGCAACAACTTACAAGACAAAAGAAAAAAAGCAGATGTTACCAAAGGCGTACTTGGGACTAATTAAAAATAAAACACAAAATAAAACCATACACAGTAGATGGCCATCCAGGATTAATGATGGGAGCCAGATCCAAATAATGGTAGCTGCGGTTTTTGCTTGCCGGTCAACGTTCAATAATAACCGTGCCAACCATTGATGGACGATCTGCTAGTCCGTTTAAAATTGAATTTTTTTTTTCTTTGGGCCGACTGACTTCTTTGGTTTGGCGTGAAAGAGGTTGGCTTTTGGATAATATTTTTTATTTTGTTCTCCCCCCCTGGTCTTACTTTTGGGATCCATCCTTTGGGGCCCCGGGCTAGCCAGGCTTGAACATTAGTGGAATAGCGTTGCCCAGCTTTGCAAAAATCGACCCTCTGGACCTCTTGTCTCCAGCGGTCATTGTGGAGACACCCACTAGGCCTTGTGCCAGTCAGTGTCGTTTCGGTGCTGTGTTGCCCTGTGCCCTGGGCCCGGTACGTTTTAGTGCAGTCTCCAGTCACCCAGTGCTGTTACTATGTAGTACTCCGTACCGCTAGGTGCTGCTACCAGACCAAACACCCCATCGCTCGCTGGCCACCGCTGTACCTACCAGCATCTACTTTTGCTGGGTCCAACTGCTGGCCCCGGCCGTTCCTTGGGTACCCCCCCCCATCCGGCATCACCATCAACACAAACCTCGCTCTTTTTTCCTCTGCCCACCCCCCGTCTCTTGTCTCGCTTCCCGCCCATAATCTCTCTTTTCTATCCCCCATCTCCCCTCCCCATCTCCCATCCCTCCACCTCGACATCCGCGACTCGCCATTCAAGTTCGAAAACGACCTCTACGACGATTTGGAGACCTGCCATTTCTCACGAGGCCGTCGACGTCCAGGATTCAGGTTTCTTTTACCCTCCGAAAACACTCAGAAAAGTCCAGCAGGTAAAAAGCTGGAACAGGACAAAGTTTCGTGGCAAGGAAAACCAAAAAAAAAAGGTGCACCTGCCATATAAGCCGTGTAGTCTGTGCTGAGAAGCCCCGACCACCTTATTTGCAGACCTGACCGTCCCTGTGGTCTGCGCGCGACGACCAAGTTCCGATTCGATCTGTCTTCGGCGGCTCGACATTCTTCTCATCACGACCTTTTTCAACTGGCCGTCGACTTGCACGGCAAAAATACCCTGTTTCACTGCTGGTCCTTTTCTTTTCCTTGTCTCTTTTTCCTCACTGCTTTGTCCAGTCAATCTCGAGGTGAGTTCATTCATTGCATCGCGATCTTTCATAACCCTCTGGCAACGTCCTTGTGTGTTTTGGTCCGCAACAGCTTCAACGAGACACCTCGACGCCGCTCTCCCATCGCAACAGCGCACGACGGTGTGCGCAACGATCCATAGGCCGTTCAAGTCACTTTGGGAAGAGCACACCAACGAAGCCATCGACATGTCTCTTGACTGCGCTCATTGAGACCGACAAGTTCTCGGACTACTTGCGAACAGATGACAATCGCGACTACACTACGTGTGATTCATCTGCATCCGCGTTTGCATACTTGCAAGCAATACTCTTGCTCACCAACATTGGCTCCTATGCTTCACAAATTTTACGACTAGGTCGACCACAGAATTCTTGGTCTTTCATCAAGCACAATCTCGAAGCCTCTTGTTGCAGACCAAGACACGTACTGACTTTGTCCCATTGTCTTCTGTTTCAATGCCTGTTGGTCATTCAACAATGTGTAACTGACTCGAACACAATCAAAGCAGTGTTTCAAACGATCTCTTTTCATTATTCTCTTTTCCTGAATACCATTATTCGCCCTTACTGGTACTCGACAGCATAGGGCTCCCAGAAACACTTATATCGGAAGACTTCATTGTCACCTTCGAAAATTCATACGCAACCTATAAATTCAAGGCTTGGCTGCTCTTGAATAAAAGTTGTCCTTGAGACAGTTCACAGTTTTTTTCCCCCTCCGCCAACCTCTTGAAAGACTCAGTGCCACCGGCCCGAGTAAATCCTCGCTCCTGATCGCGCGCGAACCGCCGCGACTTGATCAATCCATCTCAGATCCCATCCACTCAAGATTCGACTTTTGGACGGATTGAGTACTCATATGGCTGGAGTCTTGAACTAAGGTTGACCAGACCTTTCTTTCCCCACCCCCCTTCACGACCGTTTCCCTCGTGTGTTTGCTTGTCAGCGCTCTGTGGTCTTAGTCCCACGATTGTCTGACAGCTCTTGCGATTCGAGGCAACACGTGTCAGCCACTCTTTGCTCCGACAAAGGTCTAACGCGGATCTTTGACGGAGTCTTCTCCCACAACCGACAAGATGCCAGGCGGTGTATGTGCGGTCCTCGACTATGAGGTCGAGATGATGGCCGAATATGTTGCTGACATGGCGATGCGAGTTGTCATGCCCAATGCTTCCGTTACCGGTGCTTTCCGCAAATTTGTGACGCAGGTTTTGACCTCGACGCGCTTGCCCAGCACCACGATTCTGCTTGGTCTCAACTACCTCGCGAAGCGCGTTAATGGCTTGAATGCCGCAGGTGGTTTCAAGACCAACGAGGGACAGGTATGGCGCATGCTCACCGTGTCCCTGTTGCTCGGAAGCAAGTTCCTCGACGACAATACTTTCCAGAATCGATCATGGTCGGAGGTCAGCGGGATTGCTGTGCAGGAACTGAACACCATGGAGAACGAGTGGCTTCGTTCCATTGACTGGTCACTCTACGTTAATCTCGACAAGAGCGGCGATTACAACGCGTGGCTGCAGAACTGGAAGGAATGGGCGGCCAGCAAGAAGCAATTCCAAAAGCAGCAAGCTGCTGCCGCTCGCGAGAGACTGGCCCCGTTGGTCACATCAATCCGAAACAACTCTCAGCACCACCCACTGTCGTATGAGGGATGGACCCCAGAGGAGATCTCGGACTACGAACGTGCGCGTCTCGCTCGTGCTTCCTCCAAGTCATTCCGCCCTCGGGAGAACTCGTGGGCAAATGCTCAATACCAAAACGCGTGGTCTAACACTCCCGTGACGCCCCCCGACTCTGGTTATGGTACACCCGAGTATCTCAATTCGGCAACATCCCTCAACAGCCGCTACAATGACTGGTTCAACTCTGCAATCCCAAACACTGGATACAGGGGGTACCAGACTGGCGCTCCGGTGCTTCACTCCAACTACGGCAGACATGGCTGTCACTACCAACACCAGCATCACTACGGCCATTATGGTCACCAGGGGATCTGGGACGCGAATGTTGCTGAATGCAACTGTTCGCAATGTATGGCGACTCTGCATAAGCCCACTCACTACTTCCAACACCACACTTATGGCCAGACGGTCATGGGTTGATGATACGGAACTGGAGGGAACTCGTTATGCATGATTGGCTATTACGTCGTTGGATGCGCGAATGTCAGTTCATGCCTCTTTCAAAAGACATGAATCCGTCTGCCATTCCTCTTTTCATTGGACTCTTCGGCATATTCATGGACATACACTTGATTTCTGATACCCCTACGTACCTGATTGGTCTTGATCAGGTCACGACAACGATATGAGTTTAATTTGTGCTGCGAAGATTCGCCTGAGCCACGCTTACGTCGAGCGACGGGCCAGCTGAAGTCCTACGAAGTGGGACGTTTCGCCTGGTCTGAACTCTTGCGATCGCCTCTTTGGGCACTCTTCTTTTGTTTATTATGATTATTTTCCCATGTCATTCATTTCAACAGGCGTTCTTTTGGCTTCATTACTTTTCGAACTGGTCACTAGGGTTTTTTGTTCCAATAGACCGTGGCTTTCGGTTCGCATTCTATATGGTTAGGCGAAAAACTGCGGATCACAAAGGCGTTCAAAAAGAGGTGGCTCATTTCTCCAAACCTCCTATTTGCAGCAGGAGATTTTTCCTGGCTTGAGCGGGTTGAATTGGCTTCCGCAAATACCTCTTCTTCATGATGCTCGCCAAGCAATAACTCAGCGAAGTACCACAAATTCAAGAGATTGTCTTGCACATGGATTATGGACTTCACAATCGGTCGGCCGGGAGATAAGTCGCTGTGCCGAAGTTGAGCAATCGATCCAACGACAACGAATCGATTCGGGCAAGGCATGGATGCGCACCGCCGCAGACTGATTCCCTCGGACGCTATACACACAAAAGGGGGGATCGTTGCAATACATTGCATTCAGCAGACATGAGGCGGATCAAAAATTTGGTTTCTTTTTCCTTCTTCCTATTTCTTTCTCAGCTTGCGTCAGTCTCGTATCTGCAACGCCGGTTTGAGATGTGCAATCATTCAGCGCTGTTCGATGGACACGTGCTGAGACTGTACAGGCCGCGTCACGATGCTGGATATGATGAACAGGCTATACACATGGTTCATACGATCAGCGTTTTAGAGAAGGCTGGTTGTAGAGGTGTACGTGGCAATCCTGCTTTTGACGTCACGCGGAGGATTGGTTTGCTTTTTCTGTTCATGACCCAGAGAGGGTCTTCTCGAATATTTTTTCACGATTGATATGATGAGGTTGGCTTGCGGAGTATTGACTCGCACAGGGGAACATGACGCGAGGCGTACACAACGCAAACACAAAGACCAAAAAAAAAAAAGAACAAACAGACTGTACAGCAAAGCAGGTCGCAGCAAGACACTATAGCTCAGTTCCAAACATGATGGTACATCACTGACGATGTGTTGAGATGGCTTGTCAATAATGCCACCTACTCACCTCAGGCTGGTGTTGCAAGGATATCATCAGTCAGTGCCTGTGATGAGCTGTCACATGTTAATAAAATACTGCATACTAAGCAATACTCTGATATCCCAAACAGTTCCCGTGATTAATTTTGCTTCCCTACAATAAGATGATTTGAACGGTTGTTGGGCTGATGGAAGCTCTCCATCTGCACCGGAATATTCTCGATACAATTGGAAGTGTGCTGATTCAATATTGGACTCGCATATGTGACAACCCATGAAGACATGATGAGTTGTTCGAAAATATAATTGGGACTTGCATGACGTGATTTATGAGACACTTGACCAATGATTTTAACATGCTTGTGACCAGCATAGTGGCCGATTGTTGGCCAATTTTTATCCCTCTGATATCTACTAGACAAGGCATTGAGGGATCCGCCGGCACTGGGGAAAAAAAAATGTAACGGTCAAAATAATGATCCGAGGCGGGCTCGATCCGCCGACCTTCAGTGTGTTAGACTGACGTGATAACCAACTACACCATCGGACCTCTGATTGGTTGATGACGACAATTGTTTAGCACACACTATGTTGCATGTGAAAACTGATCGTCACCGACCAAACTGGGCAAAGACGCGTGACTGGACTGATGGACGTGGATCATTATTCGTTTGCGACTGCGTGGAAGATCGATCAGGAACCTGCCAACAGGGAATAGTATGTATGTTATTTAAATGATTTTATTTTGCGCATATGAGCATATGTGACTTAGTTTATGTATAAGAGGTTCTGGTCAGGATCTAGTCTCTATAATAGCAGTATCTTGTGAAGGTTGTGCCAAGCTCATGAATCGATTCTGTATGATTGAACACTGGCATAGTAACAAAAGTAAAGGCACATTTTATAATGATGTAGGCCAGTGAATGATGGACCTCAGGGCCCACTGCTACTCAACGTAGCATGGGACTGCGGTGAGTAATTGACCACAATATTGATCTTCCTTGACTGAAAATTGAGAGAAACCATGGAGCAAAAGGAGTTCTCAGAGTGTTGCAAGGATGCAGAGGAGTAAAACCAAGTCCATCGCATGGATCCTGACTGCATGAGATTGCAAGCGATCATGTCATGTCACATGTACTTCTTTCCGATTTCTCATTTCTTTGGCTATGAAAGTCCGTCAATCAGTAAGGGACATTGAAAGAAGAAAGCGTGGCCGTGGTATTCAATATCGGAGCCATGTTGGTAATATTACAACTGCGTCTATCGTCATGGTCTCCACTATACCTGGCCTCGCTCCGTGACTCATGCATATTTATGCATAGAAGTTGACCGTCTGTGATGATTAGCTTCAAGAATATTGGGCCATTGATATGCGAGTAACTCACCTCCTTCTTCTTTGCCTGCACCTCGGTAATGGCATCTACATAGTGCTCATGACCAATCTTGTTCTTTCCCGAGCGCAGGGCAATCATACCAGCCTCGACACAAACTGCCTTCAGCATGGCACCACCAAACTCGTCGGTACTGCGGGCCAACTCGCCCCAGTTCACACCATCGCTAACCCTCATCTTGCGCGAGTGAATCTTGAGAATCTGTGCGCGAGCTTCTTCATTAGGAAGGGGGAATTCGATCTTCCTGTCCAGACGACCTGAACGCAGCAAGGCAGGATCCAGTACGTCGACTCTGTTGGTGGCGGCCAAGACCTTAATTCTGTCATCGGAAGCGAAACCATCAAGTTGGTTCAGGAGCTCCAACATGGTTCTCTGCACCTCACGATCACCACTCTTCTCGGAATCGAAACGTTTCGTACCGACAGCATCTAACTCGTCGATGAAGATGATGGCCGGGGCCTTCTCCTTGGCTAGAGCAAAGCAGTCTCGAACAAGCTTGGCACCGTCACCGATGAACATTTGAACAAGTTGGGGACCCGCAAGCTTCAGGAATGTTGCGTCGGTCTGGGCGGCGCAGGCTCGGGCCAAAAGTGTCTTGCCGGTACCGGGCGGGCCGTACATGAGAGCACCTATCGGCTGTTAGTATGCGAATCAATCATGTCGTGTGGATAATATTAAAGAGAATTACCCTTTGGAGCCTTGATGCCAATTTTCTTGAACCGCTCAGCCTCCTTCATGGGCCACACAATAGCCTCTACCAACTCCTCTATTTGCTTGTCCAGACCACCAACGTCACTGTACTTCTCTGTCGGCTTCTCATCAACCTCCATTGCCTTGACTCTGCTATCATATTCAGCTGGCAGAGTGTCAAGAATCAGGTACGAGTCCTTATTGACACCAATCAAGTCACCAGGCTTGAGCTGCTCGGGATCGACGAGGCCGATGAGCGGGAGGAAAATGGTTTGTCTAGTAGACGTCTTGATCACCGCAGACTTGCCCACTCTCGTAGCATCGAGATCGATATTTGCACCTTCTTCGGAAGATTCGGCGGTCGGGTCGAGGTCGAGAAGCTCGACTACGTTACCGACGAGGTAGGGTAGCTGTCTGTAAACAATGGATTAGCTGACGCAGATGACAAGATGGTGGAAGAGCGTCGCATACCTGTTGTTGGCAATCTTCTCCATATTCTCCTTGATCTTCTCTGCCATGGTGGCCTTCTCGTGCGATAACCGTTGGTACTCGCTCTTCATGATTCTGGTGTCATTCTCGAGTAGTCGTTTCCGCGTTTGGAGGTCCTGGGTGCTGAGGTTGAGAACCTCCTCGTCCAGAATATCCTCCTCTTCGGGTGCATCGTCTTCCATCTCGGCATCTCCGTCATGGTCGGGCTTCTTGTTCTGGTCCTTATCTCCGTCGCCACTGCCGTTGTTCTGCTTCTTCTCTTCGGGCTCACGTTGCGTGATGCCCTCCATATCCTGTGAGCTTGACATGGTGAGATGCGCTGACTAAGATGGGAATGGGGGAACGGAGTAATGTGGATGAAGGTCTTCGTCGAGCTGCAGTTAGGGCTGGCTTGCTTGTCAAGCACGAAAGGCGCTTGAAAAGGGATGGATGAAGTTGGGTGCTGTAATGATGGCGTGGTTGTGATGGTACAATCAGTTGTTCAGGTGAAGCTCTAAAGCGCAAGGCCCCGGGGCTTTGAGCGTCCAGCTACAAGGCGGGCAGGCAGGCGCTGCGTCGCGTAATCAGCCTGATGCAGAAAGCGGGGTGCGATTTTGGAGCTGATAGCAGGGCTTAGTGTGAGACAAGAAGGCTTAGTTGCATAGCTTTATGACGTTATTGCATTTCAGCTCCACACTAGCTCTGAGCTTGAACAGGCCATGGAATTACTATCGTTCCTCAACTCGTCATACTTTCTTTGGTTTACGTCGAGAGAGACCGAGTTAACCAAAAGGCTGCGCAGCACTTCTCAACACAGACCGCAATAGTTGCTCTGCACAACTCAGCCGAGCCGTCTTATACCAAAAACGTAATTTCCATGCGAATAAGCTCCCCTGGAGTCCAACAAATTTCACGGTGGCAGGCCTACTCTGGTCCAGACAATCGGCTCCGTTGCCGCCCGCGGATGCCGCTAAAACCGCTAAACCGGACATCATGACCGATCTGCCTCCATCACCTAGGCTGACTCCCCAGTTCTGCTTCAACACTACAGCTCTGAGAGGTGCGCAAAGTTGAATGCAAGATCCAAGCAGATGAGTACCTGACGAGTACCAGATTTCTTGCGTATATCAAGAGGTGCAGTGGACGACTCGATTACACAGAATCTTAATGCTCTTGTCACACCGGCGACAAAAGGCTTCGATCCGACATCCACTACCGTTAGGACAACTCGGTCGCCGAGGGAAATTGACTCCAAGTCATGTCAGACTTTCAGGGAAAGAGTCCTATTTCCCTCGTGGCAATCAAGAGCGGACGTCCTGACATACTGTGCATATGTTGCTACCAGTCCTGACCCAGATGATCCAGAAACATCTCTCAGGGAAGCCGAATCTTTCAAGGAGAGGGAAAGGGTTGTCAACGAACGCCTGGACCCATATTCGGCAAGATATTTTCCGCGAGAACCACGGACACAACAGCTAGCCCAGCTTCTTCGGCAAGAGAGGAATGTCGAGACAATTGTGCGATCTCGAACTTGGGGTTTGGTGAGAGAAAGATGTAGCGAGACTTTAGACGATTCGGATCGGGCCTTGAATGAGTGGAGAGAAAGGCAGGCACCAGCAAAGAAGCTCTGATCGGACTTGCACGGTTTGACCTCAAGATCCGGCAAAATCCACTGTGTATAACATGATTAGAAATTCAACAATCTCTTTGATACAATCTGGAAAAGATCATTACTCAAGGCACAAGGCAATATTCTTTGCATGTACTTCTCAGTACGGGTTTCCAGGGCATCTAGTTGTTGTACCTTCATAAGAGTCATGAATCCCGAGCCATCTTTGTACTCACTAGTTTGTGTAACTCAAAAAGCTATGACCTCGAATAATTTCTATTGTATTCAGAAGCATTATAAAGGTGAAACTAGAATAATATATCCCGTATGGAAAACTTCCAGAAGTTGCAGAGATGCACGATGCAAGCCACGATATGTGCATATGATCGGATAATGCTCGGTTATGCAGCTCCGGCGATTCGCTATTCGGGTCATCCCACCGCCGGCGGGACACTCGCTGTGCTAGCCAGGGTCCATTGATGGACTCGAGCTTCGATTCTATGCCTGCACCAAGCCTAAAGCTTTCACCATCAACTTTTTGTTCGAACATCACTTGCCGACCCAGGGCACGCGACGACACTCACTTGCTGCGTGGGCACCTAGCACCCTTTGGTACTCTTTTCTCCCACCTACCTGAGCCCCGGACAGGCGTGGAGACCGACGCTTGACGTAGTTCCACCTCCGTAATTCTCCCCGCCAAACATCAGATTGCATTCCGCTGTGCGCTGGTCGTTAAGATTTGAGCTGCAGTGCGACAGATCTTCCACCACTGACACTGACAGTCTTTTGTCGCCTCTAATCGCACTTCCCTCGTCGCTGCGGGCCACCTTCTCTACCACGGGACCTACGAAGCTGCCAAATACGACGGCTGCCGAGCTGCCAAGTCGCCCACCATGCCGCAACCTCTTAGTTCGAAAGAGAATGCTCTCTTTCGCCAGGTCATTCGATTCTACGAAGACAAGCAATACAAGCGTGGCCTGAAAGCCGCCGAACAAATTCTCAAGAAGAATCCGAAACATGGCGACACAATGGCCATGAAGGCCCTGATCATGAACCAGCAGGGCAAGACCGACGAGGCATTTGCTTTGGGCAAGGAGGCTCTGATGGCCGACATGAAGTCGCATATCTGCTGGCACGTCTATGGTCTCCTCTACAGATCTCAGAAGAACTTTGAAGAGGCGATCAAGGCGTATAAGTCGGCTCTAAAGCTAGAACCTGAATCTGTACAGATTCAAAGAGACTTGGCTTTCTTGCAGGTTCAGATGCGAGACTACCAAGGTTATATCCAAAGCAGATCCTCAATGCTTCAGGCAAGACCACAACTGCGCCAGAACTGGACTGCCCTCGCCGTGGCCCACCACCTTGCTGGGGAATTGGAACAAGCCGAGAAGATTCTGACGACATACGAAGAGTCGCTCAAATCGCCGCCGTCCAAGACCGACTACGAGAACTCGGAAGCTGTCATGTACAAAAACACTCTGATCGCTGAAAGAGGTGACTATGAACGCGCTCTTGAACACCTCAAGACCATTGCAAAGCACAACCTGGATCGCTTGGCTGTCATGGAACTGCGCGCAGAGTACCTCAAGAAACTTGGCAAGAAAGAAGAGGCTGTCCAGGCATACAGGAGTCTCCTTGACAGAAACTCCGAACACCCGGATTACTATATTGGCCTCATCGAGGTATCTGATATTCCAGCAGACGACCAGAAGGCCAAAAAGGCCATCTATGACGAGTATGCGGAGAAGTATCCTCGCTCCGATGCTGCAAAGCGCTTGCCGCTTGACTTTCTCACCGGTGAGTAATTCCTAGCCACTTCACAACGAATATCTATCCTGACTTTCTTCCTAGGAGATATCTTTCGGGAAGCTGCCAAGTCTTATCTCAACTTGATGTTGGATAAGGGTGTTCCTTCGACATTTGCCAACTTGAAGCATCTCTACGCTGACTCTTCCAAAAAAGAAACCCTGGGCTCTCTTGCAGTCGAATATTTCGAATCCAAGAAGTCCGAGGGCGGTGCTGAAGCAAATGGCGATGCCTTGAAGGGTGAAGGCGCCGCTCTCTACTACCTGGCGCAACACTACAACTACCACTTGAGCCGCGATCTAGAGAAGGCTCTCGAGTACGTCAACAAGGGCATCGAACTTGCTCCCAAGAACGTGGAGTTTCACATGACCAAGGCCAGGATCTATAAGCACTATGGAAACACCCAGAAGGCTGCTGAAACCATGGACGAAGCCCGCAACCTCGATCTCAAAGACCGCTACATCAACACCAAGGCAGCAAAGTATCAGTTGCGCAGCGACAACACAGAAAAGGCATTAGAGCTCATGGGCATGTTCACGAGACCTGACTCGACCGCCGGCCCGCTCAGCGATCTACTTGACATGCAGTGTGTTTGGTACATGACTGAGGATGGTGAAGCCCACGTCCGGAAAGGAAACATCGGTCTGGCCCTCAAGCGTTTCCATGCCGTGTACGGTTTCTTTGATGTATGGGTAGAAGATCAGTTTGACTTTCACAGTTTCTCTCTCCGTAAAGGGCAGATTCGGGCATATGTTGACATGATCCGTTGGGAGGACCACGTTCGCGAGCACCCATTCTACACCCGGGCTGCCCTTGCAGCTGTCAACTTGTACATCAGCATGTATGACAGTAAATCCTTGCCGAATGGCGTCAATGGGGGCGATGCTGCCAACGGCGCTGACGCTGCCGAGCGAAAGAAGGCTGCGCAGAAGGCCAAGAAGGCTGCTCAAAAGGCCGAACGAGAGGCAGCTGAACGTGCAGCAAAGCAGGACCCGAACAAGCCCAAGAAGGCCAACGAGGAGCCCAAGAAGGTGGATGAAGATCCTGACGGCGTACAGCTTGCTGCCACCGAGGATCCACTTGCCGAAGCCACCAAATTTTTGGTTCACCTACTCCAGTACAGCCCCAAGCTCATCGATGCGCAAATCGCTGGCTTCGAGGTCTACGTTAGACGAGGTACGAACATGGCAAAATATAAGAAGCACAACGATGAAGCGAACCCTACTGACTGGTGAACAATACAGAGAAGTATCTACTCGCGCTTCGTTGCCTGAAGCAGGCACTTGCGCTCGATCCCGAACATCCCAAGGTTCATGAGCAACTTGTATATTTCCGTCATATTCTCAACACCAAACTCAGCTCTCTCCCTCACAAGACACAAGAGGTGGTCAAGGCTGAGTTTGACGTGCTTGACGCGTCTACTGACCTGAAGAAGTACAACGATGAGTTCGAGGCCAAGCACAAGGACAGTGCGCCGCACGTTATCGCTGCAATCAAGGCAAAAAAGCACCTCGGCGAAGATCAAGCTAAGGTGGAGAAAGAGCTGACCGAGGTCATCAGCATCTCAGGAGTTGATTTCGAAGCGGCTCAGGAAGTCTTGGGGCTGTTGAGAAGCTGGAGAAGTAAAGAGGTCGACGGCTTCAAGAAACAGGCGGCTCAGAAATGGCCTGAAGTTACTGCTTTCGCATAGAGTAGAGGGGTGTGACTTTGAGGTGAACTCGAATTCGGAATGGAGGTTGGTAAAAGGGACACAATCGTGGGAAGGCTACGAATCGTCTAAGATGAGATGAGAAAAACTAGTACGGGCACATAGGCGACTCGACGGCCACATCTACATGGGACATTGAAAAAAGGATATGCTCCGTGGATGAGCAAGGCGTCAAGTGTTTCGTGTCGCATCGGAGGAGTATACCAAAAGTTTGTAGATCATGTTCATATGCATAGATCCGGCGTTACTCTAAATTATGGATAGGCCATGATGCTACTCCTGTTTCACCTGCGTAATATCTGAGTGAATAACTAAAGCAACTTTCCGCCCAGCGTATCCAGGCGAAAAGAACCAGGCAGGGAACAACGAATGATGAAATGCAGCCACGCACGCGCAAAATCAAGCAGAATACAGCAATTTGATGTGGGGTTCCTGTCATTCAGCAGTGTTTCGACCACCATGCCTCTTGTTGTAGGCTTCAACAGCCTACGAATGCAATCGTATACACCCCTCATAGATCGAACAAAGTGTCGGAAATGGGAAGCCCGTCAGATTACCAACGTTGCTAGGAAAGCGTGGCCAAAGGTCCACTAGTGAGGAAGATCTATACTCGTATCTTCCAATGTGTTGAGGAAACACAATCTCATGTAGGCACTTTTGCATTTCATAAGTTGAAATTCCCACAAAACTCAATTATTGCATGGTTAAGTAATGTAACATATCTGCTGGGCATCAGACCCAGTGTTCCCGGTCATTTTATATACACATGTTGCCTTTTCCTGTATATCTCCAACAAAAAAAAAAATCGTCTCACAAGCTTGTGCTGCTCCGTCCTACTGAGAGGGGTTCCTATATCATAGTTTTTATAAATGATTTCCCTGGAAGTAAGAATAAACCATGATTAAGGATAATTCCCAGTGGATCCAAGATAGCCAGCCCATCTGGATAGAAGGTCAGTTTTAACATTCACTGGCACAGCTTAGTAGTATCTGTAAACGTACCTTAAATATCGTTACATCTAGTACACAGATTTGTACATGTCTTGTCCATTTAGTCGGTGACGCCAGTGGGGGTCTCGCAGAGGACATCGACAATGCCGCCGACGGGCAGGACACAGCAGCGGGCGCGCTGGCCGACCGAGGCGCACACGTCCTGGAACTGGGTGGCGTTGACCAGAGTCTCGGGAGGGTTCTGGCAGTCGAGGTCCGCGACGCCGGCCACATCGGTTGCGCAGCACTGGGCCGTGCTGTAGAGACCGCTGCAGGCCTCGTAGGTCTGGCGCTGCTGGATGGCGGAGGGGGCGGCCAGGACGGCGGCGAAGAGAGCGGCGAGAGTCAGGTACTGCATTTTGTGAAGATGGATCTTTCTTATTGGGGGTATTGGTAGTTGTGGTTGTTGTGGAAAAAGTGAGTGAGTGGTTTGTAAGTGGCTTGTATGACTTGTTGATGTCTGATGTAGAATAATGATATGAATATTCCAACTCGTCACGGAGGAAACAAGAGGTCTTTATAGACAAAAGGAATATACGATGACTAGGCTGCCTCCTGACTCTTTCCATACTGTTACTCGGTTGCTGCTAGTTTTGGTAGACGATGACGATGGTGGTATCTTTGATTTTGCCATCCAACGCGTGTTTTCCTCGACCCTGCACAAGAAACGACCGTGGTTGAGGTTACTGCAACCTTGTTCGGACTGTGCGTTGGTTAGATTTGATGGAGTCATGTCGTTCATGCCCTGAGCATTGATACCCATTAACAAATCCGAACAGTAAATAGACGTGTCGATCTCTGGCAGGACCCCAGATGGACAAGTCAGGGTTCGAGGCAGGGGACACACCATGTTCCTTGGTCACGGTTTAGACGGGGGGAAAGATGACAAAGCTCTGTCCAGTCAGACGTCTTGATTGTACGCAATGATATACTCAAGCCAATGCCGTACCATTTTCATTACCCCAACCAAGCCACGCCTGAGATCTCATGTTCGCTTAGAGCCTCGATGGCAGCTTGTGATGTCGTTAGACTGGCGACCTAGAAGCCGCCTTCTATGCCACTAGGTTAGTTAGGCTGGTGCTCACTCGTCCCCTCCAAGAAAACTTGGTGCTATCCTATAAGCAAGAGACATCTTTCTAGTCCAGACGAGCGACGACATTGACCAGTGGGCCAACGAATCACGGTGCGGATCGAGCCCTGTACTCGGCCCCGATATAACAGGGGACCCGATAACGCGGCACCGTAGATTAACGTCACAACCGGTAAAGATGTGCACATGCAGGGGAAGAAGAAACAGACGAACAAAAGCAGGCAGCTCGAATGACATGCACCATGGATAAAGGAAGCCAAGATCGCGGGCGGCGATGGCCCATGGCCGCACGTAACAACATGGGCAGCAAGCAAGGTGAGCGGCAGACCCGGCATCGTCGAGGTGGGAAAAAGTGCTTGACCGCTGTAGTTAACTAAACCAGGGGCATGTAATGTAGGGTCGATCTATTTGATGGATGGCATTGTGATACGATTTCGATGGCAAATTTCCTGGGATAGTGGAAGTTAGTTTGCAAGGAAAGTTACGTCTCCAAAAAAAAAAAAAAAAAAAAACGGGACAGTCAGCGCAATGGCCATTCGAGTGTCCATGTGGGATCTGAAGATACTTGATCAACTATACCCGGAGATAGCTATACACTACTTGTCAATTTGTCCATGCTGCCCTGAATTACCAAGCTTATACTTTTTTCCCCCCTTGACGTCTTAGCTCCGCGACTTGTCACATGCCTTTCTTGATCAGATGAATTTGACAGAGTTTACACTTGTGCCTGTGTTTGTGGTGTGGTTGTGACTAGCATGACTGATTCTCTGCCATGGCAAAGTGAATGAAGGGCATCATGATGGATTTCTCCGATCAATTTGCAGCCATCCGAAGGCGATGAATTATTCCCCTACGCTGGCAAGATGAAAAGCCCACTTCTCCAGTCGACTATGCACGCTCAGTCTGGGCTCTTGTGGCGGAGCTCGCAAACTCTCCGAATTGCCCGGCAAGACTTCCCCTTTCGTTGTTATTACTTACCGCAATGAGGGTGGTGAAACCAATGAGGATGTCCCTAGCCTGGGGGGCTCTTGGGCGCTGGGGGCGGGTCATCGCTAGGCAAGGCTGGCTCACTTGGCGAGAGTTGTGATCATGGTTTCGATGGACTGGGGTTGGGGGAGATGGCAACCGCCAGCCGTGTGTGCGCGCGCGCGATGTGCGGATACGTCAGGGGTCAACCGCGCAGCCGAAGGAAAAGCCGTTAAGCTACGGGCAAAATCAAGGAAATGGCTGCGATCGTCGAGCAAATGCCGTTTAGAGGATAGCCGCAACGTTGTATCAGTATCGGCCAATTTTTTTTTTATGGGCGCATGTTTATTGTTTAATGGGCATCGAGAGAAGCGTCACGTCTCTCATTCGAGTGCTAAATTATTGTTCTTGGGAAATGTGTCGAATGATTGATGCTGTGCTGTGGTCGCCATGGAGGAAGTGCTACTATCATTTTGTCTTAGAGGCCGCTGAAGGATGCTCGGGTGCCCATCCATGCAAGCGCTTCCTTTCCACTGATATCATAATCCTCTAGTGGAGCTCACTATGCTACATTCTCTCCTCAGTTAGCGACGAGAATCCGCTCCAGAATATAATTGATGATGCACGCAAGGACATTAGACAGATCTTATCTTGTATGTATCAGCGAGAACGGATATTTTGCCCTGACTACTCGTAGGCTCTGTTAAGCAGGCCGGATGCGCACCCCCCCAATTCCTGCTGGACAGCCCCCCAAGGCACTTTTACATACAAAAAAAGTCCGTGCACGAATTCAATGCCCCACTATTTCCAGCAGTCTACACCAAATTCGAACAGAAAGATACATCTTAATAAAATCACGTTATTCCACGATATTAAATCCAAATAAAATAGGAAAAATACGCAAATACGTTAGGATTAGTTATTAGGGTTAGTTAATAGTGGTTAGGGTTTTTAGGGTTAGCCGGGAGTCCGAGGGGCGGTGTGAGCCCTTCGCTATCTGGTATATGGTAATTTGGTTATATGTGAGTGTACAAGTGCCTTGGGGGGCTGTCCAGCAGGAATTGGGGGGGTGCGCATCCGGCCTGCTGTTAAGCGTCTCCCTGCAAGCATTAGTACTATGGGTATCCAATGCCATGTTAGGGGAGCCCTGTACGGTAGTCGGTCGATGATTACATGTTGACCACCACGACAAGCATCAAGCATTTTTATTTCGGCCGACTAAACCCCCTATGGAGGGCGTTTATATTAAGCCAGGGGCGCTTGGCGCTCTGTATGCTATCATCGTTCCAGATGCAGGGTCCCTGTCGTCCAAAAGCAGAAATCTGGCAGCCGAGACATTCTGCACCAACCTTGTTAACTACACAGTACTTTTCCTCATCTTTTGGCCTCCTCCGGATAATGATCCCGGTATGTCTTCGATTACCCGCGCTCAGCTAATTGCCCGATGATGGCAGCTCAGTCATTCCTTGCAACAAGGCAGCTGCGTCAGCCCGGGGCCTCCGTTCTGGTACCGATATGTGCAATGCAACATGAGATGCTGTTGCAATCCGAATGGAAACCGGTAGTCGGTCAATGACTGACAGCTCGAAATGGTCGAGGCCAAATATGTGTCTGTGTAACCTCTGTGTGAATAAGATCGACGTCACGACTTCTTTGGCCAAAGCCATTGGCCCCTGACGGGGATGATTTCCGCAAGGGCATCCGTTGTCCAGGCCTGGCTCTCCATGATTGACCGATCACTCTGCAGTTACATACGGAAGATTATTCTCAATGCTGGCAGCTGGTAAAGTATGCGCATATTTCCGCCATGCGATAAGCGAGATATCGATGACCACAGCAAACTCAGCCTATAGCCAACCAAATCTATTTGGCATAATGTCAATTTATGCCTTGATCGCAGAGGGCCATACGGTACTAATTATCACAATAGGGGCCACAATGAGTTTACGCATATCATTTGACGCCAGACACAACCCGTCTCTTTGCATTATACTTGGGCTGAAATTCGCCACAGTCAGCATCGTGAAAGAGTGCAGCTTCGTACCAATTGCTCCGAATATCCAGTGACGACGGTTCGTGAGCCTCGCTGGTGTTGAAAAGCTTGGCACAGTACGACCTTGCGCGGTAGCAACTCCCAATCTGGCAGCGATCAACCTCCGAAAATACCTGTGCCAGTCCACAAACCCTTGCTCTACCCTTTTCGGGGTAATAAAGCCAGCCTCAACTACCATGACGACATTCAGGTACCAGCTGCCAGCTATTCTGGGGAACACACGGTGTGCCCGCCATCTGGGTCTTTGTCTTGTCTGTCACATCTACTTTTTTTTTTCCCCTCCCTCCTCCTTGGGTTGATGCGAGGTGCAGGGCTGAGTGCATACCAACTACCGGACAGTGGCTGTGTGCATACACATATTGGACGCGCAAAGGGTCCTTTTTGCGGCTCATAGCTACAACTTATACGAGCAGCCCAGAGGGCGAGTGCAACATCATGAGAATAGAAACTCGGCTATATCGGCCGGGCTTTGATGTTTTCTTGACTGTACAATCTATCGCGGAGGCCTCTGATAGACATTTAATCGCCTCCGGATGTCAGAAAGAGTATACTCGCATTCATGATGGCAAATGTTGTTGTCATATCACATTTCTTAGTGATCTTGAAACATCATCGAAGATGTCTTCGCGCCACCTGGAGGCCTCATGAAAGACGATCAAACCCTTCTATACGCTGAAGTTGTGATACTGCTCAAGACCCTAGCACTGCTTCTTGCCTCAAGGGTTTGACTGTCACCGTAGGATCACCTTTTCAGCGGTAAGTTCTGGAAGGGAAGAGTGTCTACGCCTTTGTCTTCCTGTGGTGTTGGAGTGTGTTGATGACTTGACATCTTCAACTCCATGATTTCGTTACAAATTCAATCAAGGTTTATCCCACAGTGGCTAAATGAAGATACTGTGATTGCTCTAGAGATGCCGTCTCACTTTGCGAAGTGTTGCTTTGTTAGAAAGTTAATGAAGCTGTTTTCGGGTTTAGACAATCCGCACCGAATGATTTCTTCTTTGTCTTAGACTACATCACCTAGCCTTGACACAAGGACAACTCCCTGTCAACTGTTAGAACTATTGCAAAGCAGTAAATCAACCATGGATTCTTTCCATGCTTATCTGGGGACTTAGCTGACTGCAACCGATGCGACTTTGGTGTCCCCGAGACCTGTGTAAATGGAACGCCCGGCAGTAACTGGATGGCAGGCTGACAACAACTCCGCCACCGACACGACAAAACGACAGGGTCCGATATACATGTCGCGAGAAAATGTATTCAAGTCGTTGAGTATAAGATCAAAGAAAACCAGCAACCAGCTGGATATCAAGGGCTTGGGTTCTCTACTCGATGGGTCATACGATGAAGACGCTACACCAATACGAGAGCATACTTGGTCCCATCAAGAGAATTGTATCAGTACAAAAGACCATCAACCTCAGGGTGAGTCAATCAATAACAATGAGGAAGCGGCAAATTCAGCAGCAATGGAAGTCACTGGGCAACAGACTACAAAAGAGGCTATAGTAAATGAAGAGGCGGCAGAGGGTGTAACAGAAAGTGAGAAGGGAGTAGGTCATGACTCTACTAGCTCGGCGCATCCTGACGAAGGGACTGCCTCGGTTACTGGAGAAGAATGGGAACCCGTGGATCCCTTTTCATATGAAGAGAACGTTAATGATTACCTGTACGGTGGTTTCTATCCAGTTGAGATTGGAGACAAGATCATCTCAAGATACGAAGTATTTCACAAGCTCGGAAATGGTGGACACGGGACAGTCTGGCTCGTCCATGACCTCGAACTCATTAAATGGAGAGCCCTCAAGATCCTCAGCGCTCCGCAGTCGAGCGAGGACGGACCGGATCGCCGATTCCTGCGACTGATGCGCGACAAGGGCATCACGGCCGAAGACCTAGAGAAGCGCCGCATCGTTTTCCCCTGCGAGGACCCCTTTGAGATTGATAACCCAGACGGCCGAAAGAACTTGTGCCTCGTCATGCCGCTAATGGGCCCCGATCTTATTTCCATTCGTCAATGGGAGCCGGCCATGATGCGGCGCATCTTTTACGAGCTGGCGGAGAGCCTGGAATTCCTGCACCAAAGGAACATTTGCCATGGAGATTTCAGGCCGAGCAATCTACTGCTCTGTCTTGACCAGGACGACTTACACACCATCAGCAAGGAAGAGATGAGATCAATCTTGGAGAGACCGCATACCCAGGATGTAGACTACGCCATTTGGTGGGAGCACTACCCTCGATTGCCACGGTATATTGTTCAAAAGGCAGATACGAGCTGGCTCGGGATCAAGTTCACTGGACAAGCGGCGGTAGTCGATTTTGGATGCGCGTACGACGTGACAGATTCTTCCGCGTACGCCGGTATTCCTCCAATGTGGGCAGCGCCGGAAGCATATTGGAATTTGGGATCCGGTCTCCCCGGCGATATTTGGGCCTTGGCAACGACGATTGCGCAGGTGTATGCTGGAACGGACATATTCTATGGCCATCAACACGATGATGCAGTGGTGGCAGAGTACGAGTTCGTCCTGGGGGCTCTTCCCCAGCCATATCGGACAGCTTATTATAATCAACTAAAGCAAGCCATATTATATGACTATCGGGGTAAACAAGCATCAAATACTATAGAAGAGTCACGGGTGCCCGATACCGTAGCCAATATGTCAGCAGCCACTGATGCTACAGTCTCTATTGACATCAAAGAACTTCCGGAGCCCATATCCATGACCCAAGAAAGCCTGGCAAAGGACCGGAAATACTACTGCAACAAGCATAGCCAGCCTACTGTCATTCGTGCCTTGATCAGTCGGCCGTGGCTCATGGAGATGCGCGACCCAGAGTTCCCCTACCACGAACACAATGCCGATAACCACTACGATCTCTTGCGAGCGTACCCTGACATAACAATCGAGCGGAGGCTGATACCAAGAGAGGTGAAGATCCTTGGCGACTTGCTCGAAGGGATCCTACGCTATCGACCAGAGGCTCGTCTGAGCATCAGCGACGTGTTGCAACACGAGTGGTTTGGGTACCAAGAAGAAAGATGGGCATCGTTTGATGATGATGTCGTCAAAAACCCTACCGCGAAATATGATGGAGCATCGAAAAGATATGGCCGAGGAATAGATGCAGAGAAAGTGCATGCGGCCAAGGGACCGAGGAATAATAATAAGCACGGCAGCAAGCATTGGGCCAAAGAGGGCCGAAGTCAACGTCAAAAACAGCCAGGCAGATCAATGGAAGCCAAGATCCAGATCTCAAGACCACTGAGAGACATTCTAGTGGATATTGTGACTATCGATGGTCTGTTGAAACAGAATATGTCGCTGCTCCTTGGAATAGTGCTAGCTACTGCGCTGTGGCTACCAATGGCGGTCGCCTTTTACCTCAATGAGCGACAACGACAACGCCAAGCCATCCCTATAGATATTTCATTTCATCAAGGGTCGTTGTTATGAGGATCTAATCTTTTCATCAACGATTTAATCAAGTGCATATATAAACTAGAATGACTGAGAAAGGTCCTCCGACGCATATAGTTAGGAAATAGAGCCGAAACTGATTCAAGTGGAATATTTCCACTTTATAGTAGTCCTCTATTTGAATAACCAAGGCTACGAGTTTCCCTCCAGTCCTACAACTGTTGTCTCTGCATGACTGAACTTTCGAATACCCGTACGAATGATTTTGAGTTGCGATTTGCAATTTGGATCCGGGCAGGCAATAAGAGCATCGGTACTCATCCAGTCATGCGCATGTGTCATTCGTTGTTTGGCGGCCAGTAGAGGCAGAACTGAAGCTGAAACAAGAAGAAGAAGAAAAGTCAGATCCCTATGAAGTCTCTCCGGGAAAAAGTTGAGTCTGCGGCAAGCATACCAAGGCTGTATATGCTGATTCCCTGGCCTGGGGGCAGATACATCATTTCCCCCTCGAGGGTGAAGAAGTCTCCCTTCTTTGCGCCGCAAATCATCTTTTCGCCTTCGGGGTGCCCCTGGGGACAGACGACCTCAACGCGCAGGTCGTACAACTCGAAACTGTCATCTGGCATGTTTGAACTTATCAATGGAGTCGAGAAAGGTTGTTTAACGGTCCAGATGTGTTGTGAATATGACCAAGCTTGAAATCTCACGAAGAAATAGCGTGCTCTGAATGGGTCGTTCAGTGGAATCCGACCGCAATCGGATCTCGGATGTTCGGGTATACTGCAAATCTGCTCAGACACTGTTGCCTCTAGCGATCAACAACAAGTTTTGCAAGACTGAGAGGCAGTTATAGAAGTGGCAAAGTCTACTCTAATCACAACAACCAAGTCAAGTCAACAGCCACAGCCAGCTGGGCATTTGAGTTTATGGATATACTCCGAGCCATGACCCTGGAAAGACGCCGGCATTGGCGGGTCGTCGGTCAATTCGCCGACCTGGAAACAGCGCTGGAATTCATGGCTGAGCCACTAAGCGGCGGGGCGAGGGGGGCACGCCTTCTCTACACTATTACAAATATTAAAGGTCGACAGAATATCCAGGAAACGCGCACAGAAGATGATGTCTTCTTGCTCTATGCCGTCGATATGGCTTATCATTTGTACAGATCCATGATTCAATATGCCATTTTCTCTATGAAACGGAAATCTAGCTGCAGCTATCGTCTGAAAATATTTACATGTCCACCACTTAATGCATGGCGCGGTATTCATTCCCGCAATCGCCAAGTGTCTGATATATGCTCAAGGACTTCTCTCTGTCCTTGCCGAGCGCAACGTCATTAATTCTCTGGAGATCATCGTCATCCAGAGCAAAACCAAAAACTTTGAGGTTTTCATCACCGTGAAGCGATACACCAAGGCGCGTACCAACGATCACGGCACCGACAGCCGGCTGCTGTAGCACCCATCGCGTAGCTACATTCGTCAAACTTACGTCGTACTTTTGCGTAATGGATGATAGTGTTTCGAGCAACGTCTGGAACTCAGACCAAGTGCCCCAGTTGCGTATCATGTCAAAGTACTTTGCTCAGTTAGCCTAGGATACTTGCAAGCATGCAAACGGGCAGCCAACAATATGTATACCTTTCTTTGTGAAGGGGTGAGTTGATCTTTCTCGGCATAGATTTCCGGTACAGGCTGTCCGAGCCATTTGGCGGAAAGGAAACCACCACACTGTCGCGACTGATAAGTAAAAGTAGACATGGTTTCTCGGGACAGATCTTACAAATGAGCCATAAGTCAGCAACTTTAGGCCATAGTGCTGGCAGACAGCACTCATCTGCTGCAGTGGTCGAGAATCAAATAGCGAAAACTGGGCAAGTCAGCCATGGCCATCATCTTGAAGTCATGACACAGCGCGCATTAGAGATCTCACCTGTATTTGATTTGATACAATTCCAACAGAACCCTGCTTTTCCAGCAGATATTCGCACACCTCCTTGGTATGCTCCGAGTCAAAATTACACAAGCCAATAGCCGAAACCAGAACTGGATGAGACTTGGTGATCTTGACCAATTCGGCTAGAATTTCAAGATATTCTTTGGCCTCGTACTATGGAGGGAATATCAGCGTGTGCGTCGAAATGACTCGCCTGGCCGCAACTTACATCGTACCAGTGAAACTGCAATAGCTCGACTCGGCCGCCCAACCTCCTGCAGCGCTCTTTCACAGCAGCGAGGACAAACTCATGTGTAACAGGTTGGTTGATCGGGCTAAATACACACCACTTGGTAGCAGCATATACTTGCTTCTGTACTTCAGGAGCCAATCGATTGCGAAATTCTCCATATATGAGTTCTGCATCTCCCTAAATGGTATGTTAGAGTCCAAGTCGGTTCACTTTCAAGGTCAGTGTGTACTTGCATAATGATCTGCCATATCTGCCGCAATAAGGCCACATTCCACCAGATTCGCCAGAGCTGCTTCCTGCTTCTCAGCAGTACCTGAGCCCCAAGCCGGAGAAGAGAGTTGCCACAGTCCATTGAAGAGACGAGGAACTTGGTGCGGGCCAAGTGTAAACGTCTCAATACTACCTTGCTTGCTCAAATCCACGGAGATGGGGGTCCCACTCGAATGGCTTAGAGACGACAAATGGTCACTGTTTGGAAACAAGAGCCCAAATACATCCTTTACTTGTCGAGCAGATCTGGCAAAGGGGAAAGCGGGCGACTGTGGCTCCAAACCCTGGCAATACTGCCGGCATTCATCCAAGGATGTCCAAAGTTTGAAAAGCTGCCCCTCAAGGGCTTCGGTAGGCTCGGGCCTTGACTCTTTGAGAGCCTGCACGGCTTGGACAATGTCGCCGCCAAACTTTTCGAGATCTGCTTCGAGCTCTGAGCCGGTCTGCCATTGAGCCCCTGCTAGTCGCAGGGCGTCGACAAAATGAATCAAACTAGCACTATAAGCCATGCCAGAAACACCACGGGAGCCTTTTGAGAACGATTGCTACTCACTATTTCAAGGACTCTTCAGCCAACTTGCAAGAGAAGACACATCTTGTCATTGCCATGTAGCGCTTGCATTCCGGCGAGGCTTGGTTGATGGTCGGGAACAAGACCTCGGGAGCCACAAGTTCTGGCGGCGCATCTAGGCAACATCAAAATGAGTAAGTAGAGGCTTCTTGGATAGGACATAAAGCTCGCTAAACATGGAGCTTACCTGCAAAGCGGTCTCGAATGTGCTGCACAAAAGGCTTCTGGGTTACCGAGCCTTGCGACAACAGCACCCTCAATGCTGATCTCAAGAGTTCCGGTGGTACTGCGCGGAATGACACGGTCAGTAGGCGCACTTGATTCTAGAAGGCTGAAAAGACTTGCAATTGGAGATGAGGACATCATCCATCATATTCCTATCGTCGGATTAGTTTGCTGCGCGGGTTATCTCTACTAGAAGGGCCGCTCACACGTGTCCACCCATTGCTAGAGTCTCTTTGCTATTGGCAAAACACGAAGGGCGGCAGATTGAGCTTGGAACTCTGAAGAGAATGCACTTGATGTCAAATATTGAACAGAATATATGCCGAAAGGGACCGTCCAGCGTGCGCTGCTTTTCCGAGTGGCCCCGAGTCTCTTGATTCCTTCTTTGGAACCCGTTAATGAGCGCGCCTACTCAGGGTGGATATGGATATTGGACACTAAAGGCATATTGGGGGCCGGCTACGGGCGACTCCGGCGTTCGGATAGTCGCCGAACCTGTTGTATTATACACTTGAGACGATACAGAATATTGGTTTGTTAATGTAATTCTCACATGATGGGTGAAATAAAGAATATAATTGGTTAAGCTTGAATTCTAACAATATAAAATCATTTGTTGATACGTTTGAATTTTCCGAATATTTTGCTTGTTGGGTGCTTGGTATGTTTTCGGTATGTGCTGGCGCTGGCTATCTCGCCCTCAACTGTGGTAACGCAGCCGGCGACTCAAATTGGCTCCGCCAATCCACTAAGTTGCCGGTCAGGTCAATGGGTTCCATATCCGGACTTCGGCAGAGTAGCATCGTGAAGTACATCAGCTAAAGAACATGGCTCCCAGCAACATCTCTTCCATGCCGTAGACTGGTCTTGGTAAAGGATGGCTGGGTGATCCTTTAGCTGAGTATCCCCAGTACCCAGGCACACCAAACCTGCCAAGAACAGGCTTTGTGCGTAGTATGCAGCATGTACTGGCAGCGACCGCTACATATGACAACGTAAGTACGACGAGAGCCAAGGGTCGACACCAGAGTGTTGTGCGAAACTGGCGCGGGAACGTACCTACCGTAGAAATCATCAAGAAGTCATGGTCTGTCTAAATTGTGTCGTACGCGTGCGTACTTTTGTGATCAGAGCAGCATTTGATGCAGGTCTGACCCTCGATGCAGGAAGCCCATGCTGGACTACCCCAGGTGTCTCCGACCGGGACGCCACCAGAATCCGTCATTCCTTTACCTTGATGTGTGCCCTCTTCGCACCTTGAATTTTGGTACAAACATCCAGTGAACTACTTTCTGGAGAAAATCCGAAAGAGATAGAGAAGATCAAGAACGACAAAAAGACACTTTGCACCTGCAGATTTGAGTCAACAAAAATGGTCACAATCAACATTGCCTATACAGCCCCGATCAACCCGGCCGGGGTCGAGCCAAAGCTCAACCAAGCCCAGATCTGGGCCGGACTGGAGCGCAAGGTGCGGCACGCAGAAGAGTTTGTGGCAATCATCGTGGCCTGCGACGTCGTGTCCGAAGGGCAGACGGCCAAGGGCTTCTCTACCGTCACCCGCGACGTCACCTTCAAGGGCGCCCCGGCGCCGGTCCGCGAGGTGTGCACCCACTATGCGCCCTCGCGCGTCGACTTTGAGCAGGACAATGGCAGCTTCATTAGCAACATTGTAAGCAAGGGGCCCGACGGCGAGCTGCTCATGACGTACTCGTTTGCCTGGGCGCACCCCGACCTTGCCGACGGCAGCCCCGAAGTCGAGAAGCTGGAGGCTGATCATTGGAAGGTGAGAGGACGAGCCAAATCTGCCGGACGGGCGAAAAGGCATGGATTTAGGAGATTATGCTAATATACACTCCATTAGACGGCAAAAATAGCTGTCGAGGGCAGCATCAATACGATTCGGCGACTGGTGAACGACAAGACGATACAGTGACGATTTTGAGCTAGTACGTTTCCGCGACATAGTGCCTGATATGACCAATCTCTCTCAACCAATCATTAGTTGCTCGGCTAGCTCAGTTGGTTAGAGCGTCGTACTAATATTCTCCACAAGAGAATATCAAGTTATGCGAAGGTCCTCAGTTCAATCCTGTGGCTGAGCAATTCTTTTGCACTTTTTTTTCTTCTTCATTTCTTTCCCTATGCAATTGCTTTTGTATGAATCATCGTCAATCATGCTCTTTCGTTCTCTTATATCCTGTCACCCTAAGACAGAAGATTGATCAATTGAAAGTCGTGTTTCTGTTGTGCGATCGCCCAGATACTTTTGAGTGCGACTCGGGCAATTCCATCCATTTCTTCTAAGCCAAAATGGCCCGGAAAATAGTTGTAAGCGCTAGTTGCAATGAACAATAATGGGAAGAATTGCTTTGAATCTGCGTGAATAGAACCCACTCTTTCCAGCTGCCTCGAATATTTGTGTGGTGTCTGCTCCTGACAGCTGGTTTCATGCAGTCGACTATGTGAAGGACCTCGACCATTATGGATTTGACCTGCTATCTTCACGCTCCTAACCTGAAATTGAATATGGGACTGGTTAACTGCCCTGAGCTATCCGTTGTTGGTCAAATCCTTTCTATGGCAGAAGAAACCATGACAAAGTTGATTCATGGTGAAATTATAAACCAACGCCGTTGTGTAGACTCGTACCCTTCTTTATGTTTCTGCGCAGGTTGATCACTATGCGATTATTGAACTCATAATTAAGACGAATGAATGAGGGCTTGGATGGTCCATTCAAGACCAGGTGGTGGTTTGGTCTGAACGACGATGCCCCTTTAGTATAATGGACTTCTCCAGAGAGGTGCTCAATATCCAGGCTCGCCTCTGACACTTTCTGATTCTGTTTCCTTGGATTGGCTGAAATACCTCTGAATGACCCTTCTTTGAAACGCGTCGTGGTTGCTCCAAATCAACGCGTTCAGCCTTGCAGTATTTGTCGTTGCCATTGCAAACGGGCGGCGAACAATCAGTCAGTCACTCGGCAACGAAATCTTCTGCCTGATGGCTGGTGCTCTCCAATCTTGAAACAGAACGCGCTTCTTGAGGCAAGAACCATTTCATTTCCTCATTCCTCTCTTTCGGAAAACAACCACAACTTTCCCTTCAACATCCCACTTTGATATCTCTAGCAAAATCAGCAAGAGCATATCGCACTGTTCTCCCCTGATCCGAGCCCTCGATCATTGCCGTACTCATCAAAGGAGAACATATTTTCTTCAGCATCCACCATTCGGCCTCACTGCCCTTTCCCGCTTTCAACTTTGCGACCAGCTCATCATGGCATCCAAGGTGGCATCGAAGGCTGTGGCTGCCCCCAAGGCCCCCAGAACCCCCAAGACTCCCAAGACTCCGAAGGATCCCAATGCCGAGTCTTCTCAGCATATTGTCGTTCTGTGCAACCTCATGATGTGCTCCGAGACCTTTGAGGCCTCTACCACCAAGCTTGCTCCTATCTTGGGACTTTCCCATGCCAAGAATGTGTAAGTTTCCTCACCGAGAGTACCAAACCTTTCCCTACACCATGGCCGCCTTGGCTTACGCGTGCCATCATCGTCATTATAGTCCTCGCAAGATCAACGGCATCATCAACCCCCACGGTTTTGAGTTCAAGAACAACAAGGTCTACAAGAAGGACGAGGAGGGCGCTCCCGCCACTTCAGCCAACACGAGCGGTGATGATACGGAGACTCCTACTAAGAAGAAGACGGCTACCAAGTCTGCCACCAAGCCGACTCCCAAGAAGCGCAAGGTCGACGAGGCTACCGAGGATGAAGCTATGATGGATGAAGATGTCAACGGTGAGGAAATTAAGGGCGAGGATATCAAGGACGATGACATCAAGGGCGACGAAGATCTCAACGATGCTGGAGAGGTCTAGCTCGTGAACATCGTGAGTGAACCAATATCTGGAAACTTTCCCTGACCGTGACTTGACTAATCATTTAGTAGTCCTTTCTTTCGTGCTTTCCCTTGCACATCGATGACATTCGGGAGGTGCGTTACTGGTTTAAGATGAGAAAGAGCACATAATCCAGTCATTGCTGGAAAGCTATCAGTTTGAGCGGATGGCCCTGTTTGCACAATCATCCGTTTGTGGCAGGCATGAAAACTTGGTCTCACCACGTATAGCAATGCAACTGAACTGAATATACACGCAACAAAATTCCCAGTGTGTTTCTCTGGCATGTGATCTCCATGTCCTCCATGTCCTGCCCACGTGCTTTCCATTACATTGTGAACCCACGGGAAGACTCGATGACGAGAAATCTCACCTGAACCCGCCAAAAATGTGGCGCGCTAGGCAAAAAGCGGTTCCCAGGAATAACCGAAACTCTGATGTGTCGTGATGAAGACAACGAAGCTGACCAAGTTCTGTTGCACTGCATTTTTGTTTTGGTCCCCTCAGTTGTTTCCAGGTTTATTTGACCCTCATTCTCTTGGCAAAGCCAACAAAACCTGCATAAATCTGCATACATAGTACATATGTGAGTATTCAAATGCATTTACATGTACGTAAGGCAGGTACAGAGGTAAGCAGGTATTTTTGCAGGTTCAGCTGTCAAATAATTATACTGCCGTCGTTGCTAACAAACAAGCTGCCTGCTACCTGACATTGATATTCAATCAAAACCTACGATTGAGCCTTAACAATGATCAACAGTACATAAACTTGTATGTTATGGATGATTCTCTTTTTTGGCTTGCTTTCATAGCTACAGGCAGCAGCTTTGTACCCCAGTGGTGGTCGTCTGGTGGTGGGGGTGGGAAATGACATAAAGTTTAGTTGCTACAGAGGGCAGAGAACCCAGTGCCTGTTTTACCTGTACCTTTAGCTACCTTGAGCTCTAATTCCATAAAGGAAATATGTACCGAGCCAATGCCTATTGCAAAGATGGCTGAGTAATTTGCCCAAGTGCTCGGTTCGTATAAGCACTTTCAGACAAATTGATGAATATGTTTTGTCTGCGCCACTAGAAATCTTGGCATGCGCTGGTACGTAGTTTGAATGCTGTGCCGCAAAGCGACCGCTGATGGGCGGCGACCTTGTAGCACCGTCATTGGGCCAAACTCACTGTCGGCACGGGATCCGATCGATCGCCGGGCTCGCTAATCTAGGATCGTCGAGCACCTACTACTGTACCTAGCACGGGTCAAGCTTGGGTGCTTGATATTTGACAAGTTGGAACCATTTGCATGATACGAATTGAATCTGATCAATATACGAGCTGAATGCGTTCTCACTCCAGTATTTGCGAGTCAGGGTGTAGAGAACATGCCGTTGATTCTTTAGAGGACGCGTCAGCAAAAAGCAAATGGGCTAGTAGAAGTGCTTGCGCCAAGGCTGGTTTGGTTTGTATACGAGAACCCAGCTTGGCAGTATATTTAATAAGCCACTCGTAGTCTACTTGACCGCGTTACCACCGAATCCATTGCAATGCTCAAGCTTTTATGCGATCAATCTGAAGGCATTGATGACTTGTTGCACGTATATTCATACGTACGGTTTAGAGTATCGATGCTATTCCCACGTCTCGCGCGTCCTCAGAGTCAATGGCAATTTCCTTGCTTCATCCAATGTCTCTGGCTGAACTCTCTTTTCTAATTGATGAGTCTTTAGTGCTGTCCGCGTATTTCCACTAGATCCTCTCGCTACTCAAGGTAGACAAACCCCTTAAAAAAAAAGCTTGTTTCCACAGCCTGTAGATAGCCTGTATGAAGCACCAGTGTGCAGGCAGCCGTTTAGAAATGAATGTGGATCACATGAAAAACTCCTGAAAATAGCACTATGACAGCTAAGACGGCTCTTGACTCTCCTAGGTTAGCCAAGTACTAGCCGAGTATTGTCTAGGAGGCAGTTATAGATCCCTATTTTTGATTTCTCCTCATCCTTCAAAGACCATACGAGCTTCTGTTTTAGCGTGGCCTTGCAATTGTTACCGCTTTGCCTGCTCGCTGGCCTGCGAAAAAAGTCAGGCAAATTCATACAGATATAGGCAAAGGACAATCTCGTACTCACCCCCTCGGTAGGTATTTGCAATGCGTCATCACTCTCCCACCGGCGCCTTTGTTGCGCCCAGGGACACTCGACCCACTACAATTGAAGCTATTCACAAATTTCAACCGATACTATCCACTATCTGAGCTACTACTTGGTGTCTCCCAGTGCCCGACAATTAGGGTACATTGTCCTCTCCACTTCGCGACTGACTTGGCCTGTGACTGCTCGTGTACGACACAATGGCTGTCGGAAGATGGCCTTGACCAATATATTTCACGTTCAAGACATTGGGGACTAGCCCCTCCCACCGCGGCATTCAGCTCTGACAGAAGGTAGAACTTAATGCTTGCCATTGTGATAAAAGAATGCAGCCACGTTTCCCATGAATAGATGATGTTGATCCAATTCAATCATTCCCCGCTCGCGCTTTCGTTTGCCTGGAAATCACTCGAGGAGCTCTTTCCAGGGTGATCATCATTGCGCGTATACCTCTCCGATCCAAGCAAACATTTTCTGCGTCGTACTGGACAAAGATTGCGTGGCTGTTCAACGCACACCAGTGGGCTGCTCGGTCGAACACCATAGAGCCAGCGTTGCGACGCTCGGCCTCGAATTCTTTGACGTCGCAATAAGCACTTCCACGGTATGGCTCCGATATGGAGCTTCGTCACCTCTCTCTCCAAGCAATACCGAGTCTTGGCGACTTCTGAACACTTTGCCGGCACAACCTCTCTTGATTCGGCGGCCAACTCCCGTCAAACGCCGCCGAGTATTGGGCAAATCCTCTTGTCAAAGAGACTTCGATATATCGGGACCGCCATATCTGCCATTGGCCTCTTTGTGCTGGCCTCTCGAAATTACGAATCCTTGCCGTCCTTGGAAATTCTCAAGTCCAGCTATGGCGTTGATGCCTCGTCCCCTGAGCCGTTTTGCCCCGTGCCAGCGGTGCCCTTGACCGTTGATAAGAAGAATGTTGACTGGTCCAAGTTCGCCTACACGCAATATGTCACAAACCTCTCCTATCTGTGCAATTCAGTCATGATCTTTGAGACGTTATTTCGCTTGGGGAGCCAGGCCGATCGGGTAATGATGTACCCTGCAGATATGATGCATCCCCAGGCGACTGCGAGCGAAGCCACGACGGAAGAAGCACGGCTTCTTATCAAGGCGAGGGACAGCTATATGGTAAAGCTGCAACCCGTAGAGATCCAACGCCGAGATGGAATGGACTGCAAGTCTCCCGGAAAACAAGCCCATTTCCACTACATGAGTAGCTGTGCTAATTGTCTTGAATTGAGCAGCAACTTGGGCAGAGTCGTTTACCAAGCTGCTTGCCTTCAACCAGACCCAGTACGAACGAGTCCTGAATGTCGACTCTGACTCCACGATCCTGCAGACCATGGACGAGTTGTTCCTCCTGCCGCCGTGTCCGGTAGCGATGCCGAAAGCATACTGGCTGCTTCCAGACTCGAATATCTTGTCCTCGCAGCTTCTGCTAGTCCAGCCGAGTGCAGCCGAATTCGATCGTGTCATGAACAAAATAGCGGAGGCGGGGTCCAATGACTACGATATGGAGATTGTTAACCAAATATACATCAAAGAGGCCATGATTTTGCCGCATCGTCCATACGACCTGTTGACTGGCGAGTTTCGCAGCGGGAATCACGTCAAATATCTCGGCACCGAAAATGAAGAATGGGATCCTGTATATGTGTTCAACGAGGCTAAGTTCCTACACTTTTCAGACTGGCCAATCCCGAAGCCATGGATACCAATGAAGGAGAAAGAACGTGAAGAGCATCAGCCAAAGTGCATAGAAAATAACGGTATAGAAGACTGCTCTGACAGAGAGCTTTGGAATGGGTTTTACACAGACTTTGCTCAACGTCGAAAGGTGGGTAGCGCGCTTGCTTTCATTGTCTAATGATCTTAGAAAGAAAGAAAAAAAAGAAGTTCATTCTGCTAACATACAACTAGGACATCTGTCGCACGAGCTCATATTTTAGGAGATGATACATCTCTTGTTGTCACTGATTGATTATGATAGAAAGATGGTAGCGATCACATATTCTGTGTACTATAGGTAGTGACTTTGGTAGGATACCACATAGCAATTATCATTGTCTTCCTGTGTTATTATTACCATTGAGATGATCTTTGAACTGCATTTCCTGCTTATACGATATGTACATGGCCCGACCAATACTGAGCGATTACACGCATAGTGGGAGAAGCACCCTTGATATGTGCGTAGCAAACACAATCGCACGCATATTGTGTCCCTGTAAAGCAAGAATGATCACATTCACTGGCGTGTACGTCACCTAACTCAATGGTTCAACCAATACGGCGAGACTTGTGAGGGGAGTAATATATTTTATGTGCATGGTCTCATTATATCGCAATTAAATACTAGGTAGGTATCTTGGAGTTTGAACTCTATGAGAGACGCCTGCAGAGACCCAACCCAATGCATAACATTGATATTGAATAAAAAAAGATAAAAAGAATAGAAGAGAATTGCAACACCGCCCCTGGTAAACCCACCTCACCAGACCCGACAAACTGGCTCCTTATTCTTGCAATGAAAGGCATTTCTGAATTCCTTTGAATTCTCTGCCATGGCACGGATTCGTGCTTCATCGGGTGCATGAGCGTCATTTGCAAAGCGGAGAATGCCCTCTGCATTATGGTTGTGACAAAAGATTTGGGCCGCTGAGACGAAGAAAAGTTGTTCGGCCGAGAAATGTTCCAAGTGCGGCAGCTTCTGATTCTTCTCGGGCTCGCGATCCTTGTGTTTAGTCCAAGCAGCGTAGCTGTTAGCTACGGCGCCATTGTCGGCGCAGTTCTCTCGGTTCGTTCTGGCCTTGTCAATCCGGAAAGGTTTCGACGTCTTTGGGTTGACAACCACGCGGCCGGGGTTCGGGGTATCCTCGTGGAGTTCGTACTTGTTGAACTGGTCGCGGAGGCACGACAGGCGCTTGTCGTAGGCAGTGAGCGTCTCGTCGTCCCAGCGGAGCGCGTCGGTGGTAAGGACGCCGTGACCGTCGAGCAATAAACCAGTCGGGTCGAAGGCGTGGGTCATTTCGTGGCTAGCCAGGACCCCCAGGGTTCCGTAGTTGACATACTTTGGCAGCGAGGCACCAAAAAAGGGCTCCTGGACGATGCCCGCGGTAATGTAGAACTGGTTGTTGAAGGGGTTGTAGTAGGCGTTGGTCTCGTAAGCCGCAAATGCCCAATCAACGGGGGTTGTTGGTTGAACAAGTCGGTTCCAATGCCGCCTGTTTTCCCACCGCAGCGTGGCGAGGACATTGTCGAAATGAGAGGGCCCAAACTCGAGATCGCGGTAGTAGGCAACAAGGTCGGTTCCATTAATCACGTTGGGAGACTGAGCAAGGCATGTCAGTCAAGGAGAAAGAAAGAATTGGAAAGGGGGATTACAAGATGAAATCTCCAAATGTTGGTGACATACCTCACTGGGATGGAGAAGGTTGGCCTTCATCAATTTCGCCTTGTCCTTGGCGAGTGCTTTGGTCGCATCAGTCATCCACTCGACATGGTCGAGTCGCTCAATGAGCGTAGACATCACATCTTCAACAATCTCTAATATAGGATGAGTTGAGTCTGGATTGAGATAAGCCTCGATGTAGAACTTGCTGGCAGCCCACGGCAAGGTCTGAGTGACGTGCGTGTAGCAATAGGCCCCCCAGCGGTCCTGGTTTTTATCCTGCAGGATCGTATTTCCCCTGTTCAGTACCAGCACAAACACACTCTCTGGATGGGGTCGAAACTTACACTGACATGTGTTATCCATGCGATATTCTCAATCGTCCTGAGAAGCGCATAAGCCTGCACAACTGACTTTGGAGCAGCCATCAATAATCTGGACAAGGCGGACATTTCATATGTGTCGATCATCACCTGGCTAAGCTCATGGCCAGCAGGTGCGAGCTTACCCAAGACATCGGGGATCGAGAGCAATGGAACCAATGCATTTGTTTCATTGATTGAAGTAGCATGGTCCTGCAAGGCGGCAAGTTTAGTTCGTCGTCGTCGCAAAGGAGGAATAACGTTTTTTATCGGGACCTTGCACCTACATTTGGGATGGCATTGATCTTGGTGCTCACAATCTTCTCGATGCTGGCTCCTAGAGCCATGGCATCTTTAATGACCTTTTGGGACAAGTGACCATCTGGCGAGAAGTACTTGTTCAGTTGCTCTGATAGTGTCCGAAAAGTGGCATCTTGATATCCCATTTTCTGCGTCCAGACGGATGATTTGACACGAGGCACGATGTTCTCCTATCCAAAGTATTAGAATATACACAAACAGCTTGTAACGAGCTTGATGTCGCCATTGATACTTACAGGTTTAGCGTCTAGTATAGGTACCTCGTAAGAGACAAAGAGATCAATCTGTAGGTCGTTCAGATAAACTTGTAGGTCTACCAATTGTGGATAATCAGATGGCGAACATGTGACATTGGACCACAATTCGTCTCGGCTAACGGGGAATAGAGTCTTGATGTGATCGGTTATAGTCTCGAGAGAATCTGTAGTCTTTTTAATCGCCTCGGTGTTCATGCATGTCGAATAGTAGGTCTTCAGCTTCTTGAAGATTGCAACGTCGTCCGCAGATGGCTAGATACAGTCAGCCCGGGGAACATATCCGTCGGCTGGGGGAGGGACGAGGGGATAATCATACATTAGAAGTCGGAGGGTGTTGTCCTTCCAGGACATTTTTCAAATAAGACATATGGTCAATTTGCTCATGTTCGGTGACACCTCTATTCACTTCGTTGGGATATCGCAGTGGATAACCTCCACAGGCATCTATAACGATGAGCAGGCACTCTCAAAAAAAAAAAAAAAAAAAAGTGACACATGATTACTTGCATTGATTGAAATCCTCGCATGGATCAATGTCACTGTAGCTCGGTGCCAGATTCGCGATAATGTTGGCGGCGGCTTCGAAGCAGCCCGGCGTCGTACAAACGCTGTCCATCGTGTTCTACCGTCGATGAGAAGGGAGAGAAGAATGAGAGGACTGAAAAAGGTTAAAGTGGTGTCTACGACTTGTGTATATATAGGTATGAATCCTGTTGAGATCGGGAATTTTAAATTTCCGCTTTTTACCTTGTTGAATATTTGTTTACCTTTGCCTCTTTCCGCAAGATCGCTTTGGATGGCCGGAAAATTTCATGGCCTCGTGAGTTACTTTAGGTTTGAGGCCTGAAAGGTACTGTTAGATATGGGAAGAAACTCGCGTGCCGAAGCACCTTCAAGGTGCTCGGCCATTTGCAGCGGCGGACGTTGCTCTTAGTGCCGAAAAAAGAGAACCTTGGAAGCTTAGAAAGTGGTTGTCGTTATTGTTGATGATGATTGGATCTAAAGCGAAAAGTCCTTTTCTCCGTCCTGGCATCTACCATGTCAGCAAACAAATCTTATTCCAGCACTGTCAAGCTCTATTCGGTGACTACAGGTAAAAGAATAAGCTCGCATGCTTTGCTTCTCGCCTGGTCTTGGAGATTACTGGATTAAAAGCATTGGTACTTGGCGCAGGAGCGGCAACGCTCTTCAGGGAAAGGGGGGGAAGAGATCAATATGGAGTGAAGGTGGTCAAATGAGGCTTCGGCTTGGCTTTGCTGTCAACATTTCAAGGATCAGAACCACACTTTTGTCCCAAGAGAGACTCAATGAACCTCCACACGTCATCTTGTAACTTCAGCTCGTTCAAACCCCCCTTCGAAGCACAAATGAACGAGTCGTTATGATCTGGAGTTCCGTTACAACTCTTTGATGACTCCTATTTCATCATGACAAGGAGTGTCTGACAACAGCACATTGCGATGCAGCTAACCAAGAGTTTCCCTCGAACAATTGTAGGTTATGGATCATCAACATCCGTATATTAGACTTTATCTAAACCTTGAATCAATTTCCATTACTAATCATTCCGAAATTTCAACGATAGTTATCGCCCAGCTCCGCCGGTACGCTCGGTGGTCCCATCTCTACAGGTACTGGTCGGTATACATGATTAGATTCGGGAGGGGGAGGAGACGGATGTTGATAATAGCTTGGAGGATGCTGTGGCTTGTTGTCCAATTGGTTTGGTGGCCAGTTTCCTACTTGTTCTACTTGGGTGACGCCTGGGTTCTGTTTTCTGCGTCTGGTCCAACAAAAGATTCCAGCCCACACTAATCCGGCAAGACCAACAACAGAAGCACCTACTGCTATGCCAGCGACTGCCCCGCCCGAGAGACTGGAACTGGTATCGCTCGGCGCCGGAGTTGCAGTGGTTGTCGGTGTTGTGGTGCTAGCAGTTGAGCTCGACTCCTGAGTACTCGTGCTTGATGTGGCGGTCGTAGCGGTCGTGGCGATGCTTGAAGTTGTACTCGTGGTCGTCGATTCCTGTGGAATGGTAATGTTGAAGAAGGCAGAAGTTTGACTGGCATCCGAGTCCGATGGACCACGGAGCCAGAGAAAGAAGACTGGAGAGTCGGACAGAGTAATGTCGTAAGTCTGCACAGTCCAGCGAAAGCTTTGCGCCTTATCTTGGCCGACGCTCTCTTTGGTATAGTTTAGCTCAACTGTGCCTGAAAATGAATTCGAAGATGTTCCAGCTTACGGCTATAGACGCGCGAGGAGGCATTTCTGGCACTCGCTTTTTGTAGGTTTTGTTGCCACAATTCGATCGAATACGCATCGTAATCTGTCTGAAAAGCTACCAGCTGGCTCGATCCCAGTTCCCAGACCTCGACCGTTCCATATGGACCAGTCCCCGTGTCCTGATACGCTGGCGAGATGAAGCCATTACCAGCAGCAAGGGGCAAATAGGTAAGGCATAACGCAAGCAAGCCTAACCACGCCATCGGATCACGTAGTGAGCGACTAGATACCTCGAGCAGCGTAGCGAATTACTCTGATGTTGCACTTGGTATTGTTATATAGTGTCAGCTATGATGCCACGAGGTGATGGTGAATGCCCTCCAGTCAGGTAGATCAACAAGAAGGATTAGGAGCTAGAATAGTAGAAGAGACTCCAAGCCCACTTGGTATCGTATATGTATCAGCATGCGTCTTGCAGACTGTGCCGCTGGGGTCGACAAAGGCAATGGCCCAGTCCGTTTGCCAGTTCATGATGTGATGACAGCGGCTAAGCTGACGCTTGCCCCTGCCTCGAGCGGGTCCCTCGAATGGTTATCATAGACCCGGGACACAGAGTCTACCTAGGCGAAACAAGGTGCTTTGCATCCCAAGCAGAAGCAGGGGGAGCAGCTGAACCAACACCAGGTATGAGCTACCTAGTACTCTGTATCTTGACCGCGATCTCAGCTCCCAGACTCACCTTGAGTAGCTCATTTATCAATTTGGCGAGCATCATGTTGGATAAAAGAGATCTCTTTGCTTCGTGAATAATGTATGCCGGCGCAGAGCACTACTGACTCCAGCGATCCAACTTTCGATAGAGTCACATATGATTACGGTACCAACTTTGTAGGAATGCATGATGCTGAACGTTTTAATTTCCGCCTGCATTTCAGGCCTACACAGTACACAGTTGTTGTCAGTCGATGGGAGCTATGCCTGGGAGGCTATGGCACTGGCATTCCGGCAGGGTATTTGACGTGAAGGCTACAACACCATGCACACACTGCAGCGCATGCTTAAAGTAAGTAGGACAATTGCACACAAATTGCTGCAAATTTGGGCAACAAAATGGATACAGCCTGACTTGAAGAGTGGGCGACTGCAAAGATGACCAATCAAAAGCAAGACTTCATCACTCAAGCTTGGCCTTTGTTTGATGCCCCCACATTTTCATGCAATAAGACTGTTGGTTGCACAAGTTTTTAATACCGTGTGCTGTGATTTGTCCGGATGATGGAAGAGGATGCAAATTACGGAGCCTGGGAAATGGCCCTGTACTTTGGTGGATGGCTGATGGCCATCATTCGCTCCACCACCCCGTCGACCTACGTACTGTGTATCGTGTACTGTGTAGTAGTCTTGGGTCAACGGTTTATATGGTGACCGTACATGGTAGCAGTACGTGTCTTAAGCTTGAAAAGAAAGCTATTTACGGAGCCAATGGTGTCGCGGAGCTACGCGCTGTCTCTGATGAACCATGATCGGATACATGGCCGGAATAAGTATGGGGATCCAGATTGTCGGATCAGAGCTAGACTTGGTTTGGCCATTCTCCGCGACCATGATTGGGGCCAGCGCAGTCAAGACTCAAAGGATTGCACAGCGCTTAACAACTGTCGCGGTCGCCCTTCTCAAACCAGCTGTGATTCATCGCAGAAGGGTGTCTTGCGCGCTTATGGAGAATCGCATTCGTCTTGAGCCGCGAAAGAGAAGGTTCACATAAAGCCGCCGGAGGAAGACCCGCTATCCATGCCATCTCAAGTCGGACCGTCTTCCCACGGCCGGCTGCTGGCTTTGGATAGGAGTGTGTTCCGTACATAGTAGTAGGGTAGGGTTGTATACACAGTACTACTGTGGTAGGCAGAAAAAAGTCTGGCGGGCGGATGTCGCGTGTCTGTTGGTGTGCGTCAGCCTCTTCCATGAAGACGTATGGCAAATTATGCTCCTCAGATCCATACTTAGTAGCCAATTGCACGTTGCCCCGGAGTCCCGGACCTACCCCCCCCCCTGGCCGGGTCAGCAAAAGCACAGGATTGGGGGGTTCCACAGCGGGCGGCTGACTGGCGACCCCGTTCTCATGTTCTGATGTGCAGTTTTGCTCCTCCTGATCTCAAGGAAAGTAAATCTACCGAAACGACCTACTCCTGTGTAAAAGTCCGGGCCCACGTCCCTTGAACTGAGCTTGTTTGCTGCTGCACAACGGTTGAATCAGTATTGCTCTTGCCGATATGGGCGAGCTCCTCACACTGATGCGTTCATCGTCGCGGCAGATGCAATTCGGCATTGCTGCCTTGATTATAATTTCGTTACTCATTTATCACTCGAAACTTGGGCTCAGTGAAACGGAATCGCCATCGTCAGTCATTACCAAGTCTACGCAAAGCAAACAGCGCTTGTATGGGGGGGATTACCATGGCCGCTCTTCGCCAGACATCAATCGCGTCACCAACTCCACGTTGGGCTTTTCCAACATCTTCGTGGTTGGCCTGCCTGATCGCAGCGATAAGCGCGATGCCCTTTCGCTAACAAGCGCTGCCACCGGCTTTCATGTCGAGTTCGTGGATGGTGTCAAGGGTGAAACGATACCGGACAAGGCAGTGCCCTTTGGTGTCGACAGGCACCTATTGATGGAGACCAATCTGGGCAGTTGGAGAGGCCACATGAACGCCGTGAGAAGGTGAGCACCGAGAACGACGCACTCATGATCCGAATGTGGACATGTTGGTATCGATGTTTGCTTACGCTGTTCGCAGAATCATTGAAGAGGATTTAGAAACTGCGCTCATCATGGAAGATGACATGGACTGGTAAGGACATCATTTCCCATCGCCTGGCCATTTCAGATGGTGAACCAGCGGCAGTTGAGCTTACAATCTGGTAGGGATGTGCGTCTAAGATCTCAGCTTGAGTCGGTGGCGACCGGAGCACGCGAAATCATGTCATCAGGGTCTTCGCCGTCGTCCCCTTATGGGGATGAGTGGGATGTGCTATGGCTCGGACAGTGAGTAGAATTTCATGGCCGCGAGCTTTTTAATTGTCCCTGGCGCATACTAAGGTTGCAAAACTATAGCTGTGGTGACTTTTTCCCAGAAGCAGCTTCGGAGAATGCAGGAAAGCCACCGCATCCCAAGTATACCATTTTGAAAGACGAGACTGGTAAGCAACTTCCGATATCGTCTCTCTCCTTTTCTGGGTTGTCTCATGAGCAAGCATTGCCTAAATTGGTGCTCCAAGAGAGCAAGCTTAGACAAATTACTTGAAAGAGCTGCTTCGGACTCATTTATCAACCCTAATGGGCTATTGCTAACACATGTTGTAGTGGCACCACTGGACAAAATCACTGGCCTGGTGGACTTTAGAAAGTATCCAGAGTTCACACGCTGGGTCCATATATCTGGTGCTCCGATTTGTACCTTTGCCTATGCCCTCACCCAGAGAGGTGCCCGAAAGATGATGTACGGCTTGTCTGTGGATCGTCTGAGCGGTCCAATTGACAATGCTTTGGCCGATATGTGCCGCGATGGAGCTGCAGGAAACAAAGATGGACTCCGCGCAAAGTGCATCAGCGTCACTCCACCAGTCTTCTTCCATCACAAGGCCAAGGGACGTCTCGCTGGAGACAGCGACATACAAAATGTCGACAGCAATGAAATACGCCAAAAGGGGACAACAGAGAATATCGTCTGGAGTGCGCGCAACAATATCAAGAACATGCTCATGAACGCAGAGATGGAGAATCAATTTGGAGAATATTAGCGTTTCTGTATACCTTTGATTTTTTTTTCTCTTCTTTTTTTTCTCCAACACACCTGTCATGATAGACGTTTATGGTAATTAGATAGGTACTCGATAAGCTGGCTCCAAGATGTGCCTGCAAAATGAGATTGAGAAATACTAGAGGATTTCACCACAGAACTCAAGTTTGTAGAAATACTACCAAATATATATACCGTACTGAACAAGCCTGTCGCTGGTACATGGATCATGTTGAGTCGTAGAATTACCAACCATTTCTTAGACAGATAGTCTAGCTTGAAGTTGGTCCCAGAGATCAAGCACTTCTACGCGCGATCCACCAATCTAGGACTCCACCGTTGAGTTGAGTTGTTTCCTAATCAAAATACCCATTTATACTCTTTACAACATGAAGAAATTACCTACCCAAAACATGCATTCCTGACTTAGTTGCTCCCTTTCGTTTTATACTCAAAGATGAAGAATTCTTCCTTGCCTCGGGAAATCAGGCTGTTTGAAAATGATGGGCTTTTTTTTTTTTTTTTTTTTTTCCCCTTTCTTAACAATCAAGCGTACCAGGTATAGGGCGATGTCGTCTGGCAACCGTGGTGGAATGGCTAGAGGTTGCGGCTGTTGAGTTCACTCAAGCAGAAGTCTGCGCGTGGGGATTGTAGAGCAAATCATTATGTAATTGGAGCTGTTTACTATCTTAAATAGTGCACAAGCAAATTTCTGGTAAAATCCTTATATCAATACTTCATGAAGAGAACCCTTTGATCTAGCTTTGCATACCACTTCTGTTCGATTTGTAGATACTTACTTTATAATTAGTAAAAAATGCGCAATGTTGCGGAAACTGATATCTACTATGTGGAAAGTATAGCGGGTTATCATGATGAAAAGTTGGGGAAAGCCTTGAGAGGCTGGAGCACTAGACCAACGTCTGCCCACTTTGCGTCCCATCAACAGGGTAAAAGAAGCGCTATTTAATTTGACAGATGGATTCTGTCATAGAGGATGTTGGGATGTTCCTAGATTCCGTCCTTCATGCCAAGGCGTCTTCCGACACTTGCTGGCTGCTTACATGCAATCCTTACCCATCTAGGCACGATCCCTCCGAGGGGCGGGGTATCAAAAGCCATGGCACTCAAGGCACTCGGCACACCCAGCAGCCCGCCCAGCCATGATGCAGTATTATCATGTTATCACAATGAGCCAAGCGACGATGGTAATAAAAGGGCAGGGTGACACAAAATGACGCAAGATGGATAAACTCGCTAGATAAACCTGGCCCTATTTCTCTGCTATGTATGTATGCGGGCTCGTTGCCATGATCAAATGATTTCAGCCAGGCACCCACCCTAGCTCTACTCTCTTGGGAATCTCGCTACCGACACAGAGGCACAGCGCTTATCTTCCAGCCAAACTGCTCATCAGTCGGGTTTTCTTTTCTTTTTTTTCTGATCATTTCGCAGATCGTTCATACACAAGCAGCACTGATTGGGGAGAAGAAGAAGAAAGAAAAAAAATGATTTATTAACACAACACAATCGTTTTGCCGCCCCCAGTGTCATGGCCATGACTCTTCCTGGAGTCTCTGCACTCAATGCGCTGTCCAGCGCAGGCGCACAGCGGCGCTGGGCGCGAGTTACCGGAGTATTCTTCTTGACGCTTGTCATTTGGCAGCTCTTCCTCAGCTCCAGAGCGGATACGTCTCTGCTACCACCTGCAAGACAGAGAGTGTTCAAAGATGACGGCGCAGCGTTGGGTTTTGTCCGCCGAGCGAATGCTCGAGCTAGCCTTGAGCTATCAGACTCGATCAAATACACGCGCCGGTGCATCAAGCCGACCACAGATACCGTGTCGCAACGACGTACCGTAGTGGACTCTCCAGAGCCTCTACTCGACCAACCTCGATTAGTCAACTTGCAAGATTCAGGAAAAATGGACCAAGTATTGGGAGAATGTGTGCCAATATCGCTTTCTGTTTCCGATGCGTACCCCAAACAGGAAAAATTCTCCCATCTGATCTTTGGCATGGCAACCACGTATGGACGACTACGGGATTCTCTCGAGTCTATTGCCCATTGGTCATCTGGCCGCGACTCCAAGCTGATAGTCATTGTGCAAGACTGGGTCGACAATGTTTACCAGGTCATACAGCTGCACAAGACATACCGAGAAAGAGGCGTACATGCAATCTTTATCGAGCCGATCGATAAATCGCATACAACATCACAATCCCACTTCGCGGTACTGACCAAGATGGTCCAAGAGAGCGACCCAGAGACCAGCTGGTTTGGATTACTCGATGATGACACGTTCTATCCTCATTTAAAACCATTATCCGACGCACTTGGCGCTCTGGACCATACAAAGGACCTATTCGTCGGCACATTATCCGAAGACTTTATAGCAGTCAGAAATTTTGGAATCCAGGCCTACGGCGGTGCCGGCGCGTACATGTCGGCAAACCTAGCTAGGAAGCTCGGCCATCCTGAGCAGGCGAATCAGTGCTTGCAGGAGTTTACTCCAGACTTTGGAGACATTATCATCAGAGACTGTGTCTTTCACCATAGCAACGCAAGGTTGACTACCCTGCCTGGCCTGTAAGTTATCAAACATTGATCTGCGCCCTTCCCACGTGGTTTGCCCTGGTCTAATGCGCTGCATTCAGATATCAACATGATCTTCTCGGTGACATGCGAGGCTTTTTCGAATCAGGTGTCGAACCGATCAATCTACACCACTGGAAGAACTGGTATCAAGCACCGGTTGTTGCCATGTCTGCGGCAACCGAGTTCTGTGGGTGAGTAGCCATTTGACTTGGAAAAGTGATCAGTCATTCTGGAGAATATCTGAACAAGACTGGCATGGAGTAGCCGCATGCTAACATGAGTCGCCTGTCCAGGTCCTGTTTTCTGCAACGTTGGTTGTTTGGCTCCAACACACTTCTTTCAAATGGCTTTTCCATCACCCTTTACCCCGATGGATTAGATTCGATTGACCTCAACAAGATGGAACGAACCTGGAACCAGGTTTACCCAGACGAAGACCCCCATTACGAATGGGTTCTGGGCGCTCTGCGCGAGAGTGTACCCAATGACCAACGAATATCATATTTCCTCAGGGACACAGAGGTTTATAATGGCACCATGAGGCAATTATATCTACGGGAGCGCATCGAAGACTCCGACTTGGCTGACGAGGTGATTGAGCTCATATGGAGGAGATGAGACAGGATAAGCATTTGACATTCCAACGATACCCAGATAGACGTAATCCGACGTTTTGAGATACCGAGACAACAGAAGCAATACGAGCAGCCCAGGGCTGATCTTTTGAGCATAACCAACACTTTGATTGGACGGCTGGACAATCTGCTGTTACCCCGCCTTCGCCAGAGGTCGGACAGAATGAGGCGGTACTGACACAAGAGATACGAGGTTGGCAACGCAGTGTTGCAAGTTGATCATGATTCTTTCTCTGGTGATTCGGGACTTTTGAACAAGTCAGTAGTCGTGATGGTCGATGATGCCATAGACTCCAGACAAGAAAGTACACACACACCCAAGTCTTGCATGGAGTGGTGCGTGATTGTCCCATCAGACGTACCGAGAACATGGGTATCACGACACCACTGCAATGACCCTGCACCATGGTCACACAAGTAGATACACGATGAGCTTATGTACTCGCTCAGTATAGCGCTACTCAAATGGCACAAGAGACCACAGACCAATTGTGCCCGACATGAACGCACTGTAACAGTATTAATGCGCCAGCCGTAAGACACATTAACCGCCACTTGCAAAAGAAAAGATAAAAGATCAAATGGCAGAGGGAGGTGCATACGATACGGGCGGGGTGAAAAGCAACATAATGGTGTTTAAGCCAATGAAGATGGGGGGTTATGCATCACCAAACCTTGCTTGGCAATCTATACATGCAAAGTAACCATCCAAACGGTGCTTAGCAGGCTGGGAGGTGCTTGCGGTTCATGCAGGACTCTCTTTTGTTAGAGATAATGCCGCCCATTTATAGTAAGCCATTCTGCACTTTTATTTTCGCCGTTAGTTTTCCTACCTTTTTGTCCATATGAATTCATTTGTTGGCTAGACCTTGACGAGATTCTGTCTGTTCAATTGCAGCCATGGCTTTGGCTCAGCAATCTGCGTCACTGGCATTGGACGGAGGCGATCCACGACTCAATGCTGGCGATGTTGTGCCGGCCAAGAACTTTTCGCGCCGCGATGTGAGCTTCGAGGAGTACATGTACTACGCGGCCATTACGCGCGCCGAGGAAAAGGTGGCAAATGAGAAATTCATACAAGCTCGTGGACCGAGATCTCTCAAGACTATTGTTCAAGCAAGATTCTCCAAAGGGCATACTGGAGCTCTTCCCGCCACTCCGAATGAGAGCGCTGGGGAAAAGTCGGAAAATGATAATACAGTAACGAGATCTGTCCAGACGCGCCAATATGTTACACCAGAGGAGGAAAAGACGGCCAGCAGAGCTGTCAGGACCGCCGGCTGGGGCACCATCTTCTACCTCATCACAACCGACATTCTAGGTTCGTCAAGCTCTACGTACTATCTACTGATAACTGACTAGAGGGTATCTAGGACCTACAAGTGCACCGTAGATAATATGATTCCTCCCAATGGCTTGAAGAAGAAATGCTAACTGATCAACGCCAGGTGGGCATTTGCACAGATGGGTTATGGCCCTGCATTTGCCCTATATACTGTCTTTGGGCTGCTTTCATACTAGTGAGTCCAGCTATGTAAAATTCTGACGTGCTTTGAAGGTTGACGAGGGCACAAAAAGTTCTGGTTGGGTCATTTGGAAGGTGTTCCTAGGCCTCGACTCGGATAGATATCCTCTCCGTGGGTATGGGGACTTTTTCTATCGATTGTTTGGTCCTCCCGCACGTCACTTTGTCAATGTCACCCTCTCGCTCCAGCTGCTCCTCGTGGTCTCTGTCCTCATTCTGCTGAATGGACAGAGCATCTCTCAGATCAGTCGAGGGCCCGTTGGAGACCGAACTGGTTTGTGCTTCGTGGTGTGCCTTCTGATCTACATGGTCGTCGGCTTCCTTCTGGGGCAGATTAGAACACTGCAACGTCTTGGCTGGCTTGCAAATGCTGCGGTTTGGATGACTGTGGGCATGATTCTTCTATGGTATGGAAAACAGATCATTCAGCTTGGGCGCTTATGCCCCCCGGATAGAACTCACCAATTTACAGCATGGGCACGGTGGGCTATGGGCCCAATTACGCCGCAGTCGAGGCATCTTTTGGCCTAGAACGAGCTCCGATCCGGACTTTTGCGTGAGTCTCTTGCAACAATTAGATTTGTATCATCTTAAAGGATCAAAGGTTAATACCAGATCATCCCAGTGGCACTCCACCAGCAGGATATACCAGCGGAACCGGATTTGTCGCTAGTCTGAATGGACTCAACGCTGCTGTCTTTGCTTGTAAGGAGCACCCCATCAAAACAGATTATAGCGGACCATTTTTCGACTCACGATTCTCGCTCTAGATGGCGGTTGCATGTTATTCGCTGCATTGCTAGCGGAGATGAGGTCATGTACCTAGCCTTCTTGCCTACATTGAGAGAAGCTGACATTGTACCCTACAGACATCCCATGGACTTCTGGAAAGGTCTACTCATTGCGCAAATTTTCATCTACGCAGCATATGTCTTCTTTGGCGCCTTCATGTATTCCTTCCAGGGCCAATTCGCCTACAACCCAAGCCAGCAAGGTTTGTTTCAACCACAGGAGCTTTTTTCAATGCAAGGACGTACAAGCTGAAACTCACTACAGGAATCGTACTATACAGCGCCCAGACGGCTGCCAATATCCTGTCTATCCTCAGTGCATTGATTGCTTCCGTGCTGTACAGCAACATAGGGCTCAAAGTAGTCTACATTGAAATTTTTCATGAGCTGCTGGGGTTTCCGCCCTTGACGACACGTCGAGGAAAGTTATGGTGGGCTTTTCTGATCCCAGTGTACTGGATTCTTGCCTTTATCATAGCTTCTGCTGTGCCGGCCTTTTCCTGTAAGTTGAGTGTCTTTTGAGAAGAAAACGTTTGTTTGTCTTGTCGTTGCGGCTATAATTTGCCACCCAGTGTGGACTTGGGCGAGTCTATTGCGACCAATTATAGGGCTCTGAACGTTTCTGACCTTGGACAAAACAGATGTTGTCGGTCTTCAATCCGCCTTATTCACACTGTCATTTACCTATACGCTCCCGGCCTGTGTGGCGCTCGGCTATTGGGTTCGCAAAGATGCCATGGTAGAGGGCGAAGAACGGTTCGATCCATCCACCAGGACGTATAACTACGTCGACCGTGGGTTTGCTCGATTGAGACGAGGGTTCATGAAGAAGCCCTTGTTCAACCTGGCCAATATCATCTATATTCTTGGCGCAACCGTCACCTGCGGTCTCGGATGTTATAGCGCCATTGTGAGCTTGATAGACGCTTTCGCGCGCGGGAGTGCTAATAGTCTGAGTTGTGTCCCTCCGCTGTAGTATACAGTAACGAGGAGAGTGGCCGATACTTTGCCCTCTCGGTGACTGCCAAGCGTCAGATGATTCTTTTTTTACCAGAGATTTTCAATCAGATATACAGTCGGAAAGGGGTCGTGACAATAAGGATTTGGAATGCAAGGAATATATTTTTGGGATACGATGAAAAGGATCATGCAAAGACCATAACAATTTCTTTTGGGATAGATCCCTTTTTAGCCTATACACAATATCAATATTCTTCACGGCTGTCCTATAACCTCGGCCGAACTTGATCTTGCTCGTCGTCAAAGATAGTCTCTATCAAGTGTTTCCACTCGTCTGCCCTCTTCTCATCAATGGCATTTCCATCCACGCTGACGCCTAGCTCCAGTCCGTCGTCATGGCCAGTCACGCCACAGAGGAACTCGTCATCCCGGACCCGTACCGAACTCCTGGCATCAAACCAGTCAGCCACAAAGTCGTCCTCATTCTTTCCAATCGGCTTTTTGAGGTCGTACATGCCGGGCTTTTGCGTCGTCCGCCCCACGGAGCTCACGCCGCAAGTCTGCGAACTTTCGTTCGGGCGTGCCTCCAGCGAGCCCTGGGGTCCATTGACAGCATTCCGCCGCTCTACAGGCAGCTTTGCTTGCTCCTTCTCCACGGTCGCGAGGTAGTTGATGGCAATGACCCTGCCGGGTCCGCGGCTGCCCACGTACCACAGTGGATCTCTTGTGTCCTCGGGCCGGGCGCGCTTCTGGAAGGACGACAGCTGCCTCTGCGCGTGCCGGACCAGGATCCGGAACCGGCCCTCGAGGTCCAGGTGCGACGGCAAGAACGGCAGCACAATACCATCGCTAAAGGCGAGCATCATGGAGTCTGGCGGGTCCATGTGGTTGAAAAAGGGGCGCGGGTTGAGTGGGAACCCCGTCATAAAGGGCCGCTGGTCGCCCGGGTTGCGGCGCTCGTTGAGTATCATCATGACTAGAGCCACGAGGGCAAAGCCACCGGCCCCTACGCTGGCTCCGACCTGTCGGCAGATAGACACAAGGCGATCTCGAGCTTTGCTGTTGACAGTGGCGCGGACGTAGAATGTGTTCAAAGGCGGTTTTGAACTGTAGTCCAGGACATCCGAGTAGACTGGTGGGTACAGGCGAGAATCTGGAAAGGGTTGATCGCGACGCAACGGATTAGGAAATGCGGCCGGCAGAGATCTGCGGACGTGGCGGAGAACTCTGGACAGACACCAGAACCAGCGTCTCCGGGCAAGAGAACCAGATATCTGAGGATAAAGATCCTCTTGCGCAAGTGGAAGCCGGGGCTTGGTAGCGACCGTAGTACCCAGAGATTCGACTGCTGTTTGCAAGTCGTGGAGAGGCGAGTTAATAAGCCTAAGAAACGATTCCAACCAGACACGCATAGTGAGGCCGTCGGTCACGGAATGTGCTACCACAAAGAAAAATCTGAGTACAACGTGACCGCTAATCGACAACTTTGGAGGCAACACGAACAGCTTGGAGAGAGACCCGTTTGGATCCACAACTCGCGCCGTGTTGACAACGTGGTGGTAAAACTCGTCATCATTCACAGGCCGTCCTCGACGGTCTTTGACATGGACCAAGCACTTTTGCGCATCTTCAATCGCCTCTTCTGAGCTGTTGAAACACGATACTCGAAAATAAGGTTCAGCAACTTCTGAGGAGTCCGTCATTATGGGAGCTGCGGCCCTCAAAAGTACGTGCTCGAGGCGCAGGACTGTCCACGCCAAGAGGATTCTCTGTTGAAGTTGCTCGGGAGATATGGCGCTTGAGGCCTTGAGGCGGAGCAACGTATTGACATCAGCCCTGCCACCGTAGTATCGTCCATCTGTGTCAAAGCCTTGTTCGACGACGCCTTGGCGCCTAATCCAAGAAGCATTGCCGCTCTGGTCTTTTTCAAGTCTCCACCGGTGATAGTCATTGGCGTACCTATCGAGCCAATGTCCGCGCTCTGTCGATACGGTGGCGACGGCCGTCATTCTGGATCAAGGCCACTTCTTTTCTGCCCCAGAGCAGTGTAACTTTCTCTATAGCAAGTAATAAGTGACCTTGGGCCTGAGCCGGTATAATGAATGCAGCTCTAGCTTTCGAACGGAGAGTTGTCGAACGAATGTATCTCTACACAGCAACGCCCATAAAGACCGTAAACGAGTAAATTACATCCATCGATGGTTGACCTACAACACGATACCAGATTTCTCGGCCACGGCTGCGCGCAAGTCAATAGAGTTGAAATTTACGCAAACTCACCTCTTCAGGTGCCAAACTGCATTTGGATTTTCGAAACTTGGCGGATCGGGTCGCGGCGACCCGCCGCCTGCCGAAAAGATTTTACTATACCATTACGGGTATTGCGGGGCGGCAGTCTCCTTAGTTGAGCTGTTGCGGGGAACAAAGGACAGGCGGCGGCCCTGGTAGTAAGTAGTATAGTAATGGAACTTGTACAGCAGATGCGTACAATGATATTGCATACGGTCATCATGTTTCCGACTTGATATCTTCCATGGGACTTTTAGGATGCCCAGGTGTCTATATTCACCTGCCTTGAACAGGTTCACATTCCCCAGAATGAGAGCGTTATAGTCATGCTATCAATTATACCTTGACTAGTAATAGAACTTGTTGGCGTGTAACGGCAGGACATAGTGGATAGCGATCAGTCAAGTTGCCATATTTTCGACTACCAGTCACAATCCGAGTCCGCAGCATCGACGACTTGTTAGATGCAAATTATATTAAGCGCATGAAACCTATTTGTGAAACAGCAGTGGTATCAGAACCAGACACCTGAATGGAACGCGACCAATCCGTGCTTATCCGCCTAAAGTACAGTGTCCTTTTTTGTCATAACATTCGTTTCCCATCGTATCATCTGAAGTTCCCCTCCGCGGCCATCAACTAATTTAGTAAGAGTAGGAGTCAATTACAGCTCTGCCTTGGTATCTTGCGCCTTCTTCTTAGCAGCCTCCGATCCGCCGATAACCTGGTCAAGAACCCACTGGTAGCCGTCCTTAACAGCTTCACTGAGCTTGGCAAATGCAGTTTCAGCCGGACCGCTGGTACCATACTTGAAGTACGTGTATTGCTTGCGGGCATAGGCGCGAAGCTCGTTCAGCTTGGAACCCTGGGGAACCGGAATACCGTAACTGTCGAGGTAAGATTTCAACTCGCTTTCGCTCCAAGTGTCAAACGCGTTCTGCTTAGCAGCGTCGGTGGCCTTGGTGAGGTAGCTGGTAACCGAGGCGTAGCTGTCTCCACCAGCAGAGGAAGCAGAGGCGTAAGCAGACTGAGCAGCCAAGACGAGATCATCGCGAGTAGCACCAGCCTTGTTGGCAACGCTCTGAGCAGTAGTGTCACCGCTGCTCTTGAGGTAGTCCTTTAGATTCTCGGTAGAAAGGTCGTCCCAGGTCCATGCACTGTATCCAGATGCAGCCTTGTGAGAGTTCTTGCGAACGAGTGCGCGGAGCTCATCAGTCTTGGAGCCGTGGGGAACTGGAACACCACGAGCATCGAGGTAAGCCTTGAGTCGGCTCTCGGTCCAGGTGCCAACGGCCGAATTGAACGCCTCTTGGGCAGCCAAGCTGGCGCTGTCAGTGGCCTTGGCATACTGGTTGTTTGCGTTGCTGGTGGCAGCGCCAAAGGCACTGGCAGCAGAAGCTGAAGCAGAGTCGCCAAGAATCTGAGCGCGGTGCTTGCGAACCAGAGCACGAAGCTCATTCACCTTGGAACCCTGGGGGACGGGGATGCCGTTCTTGTCGGCGAATTCCTTGAGCTGAGACTCGCCCCATGCATCAATGATCTTGTCAGTCAAAGAGGCATAAGCGGCATTGGCGCTGGCAGAGGCGGCGGCGGCCTGGTCCTGAGCTCTCAAGTAAGCGAGGCGAGAGTTGCGGCGAACCGAGGCAATGAGCTTGTCACGGCTCGACGGCTGAGGAGCGGGGAATCCGTTGGTGTCGAGCCACTCCTTGAGGTCAGACTCGGACCAAGTCTCGTAGAGCCAGTTGCCAGGGTAGGAAGCGGTCTCGCCGAGCTTCTTAGCAACGGTATCGTAGCTGGAACGTGCCTTTTGGAGCAGAGTATCACGCTTGCGAGGCTGGGGAACTGTATATGGCATCAGCATCGGTCTCTGTATCTCACTTCTAGGCTACCACTTACCAGGAATACCGTGCTTGTCGGCAAAGGCCTTGAGCTGGCTGTCGGTCCAGCTGTCGAGAATCCAGTCTCTGGCGCTGGCCCAGGCATTCTGAGCCGTGTCTTCGGTCTCGTACCACGAGTTCTGAACCTGAGTAAGGAGGGAGTCCTTGCTGGCCTCGGCACCTTCCTTGGTCTCAATGCCCTTCTGCTTGAGGTAGGCAGAGAGCTTGTCCGAGTCCCAGTTCTTGTATGGGGAGACTGCGTAGCTGTCCCAATTCTTCTGGATCAAGTTCTCGAGGTCCTTACGGTCGGAGGGTGTGGGGTACGGGACGTCATGGTCAGAGAGCCAGCGCTCGAGCTCAGTCTCATGCCACTTGTTGTAGGCTGGAGGTTGTTTGTTAGCTTCAGAACGCAATGGCACAGAACAGGGCAGGAAAAGGGAGCGAGTGCAGATGGATTGGTGCAGCGGCAAAGGAGTCTGTAGTAGTGGTGTAATCCGTCTTTCCACAATGTGTGTAACATACCAGCTTTGCTGAACCAGCTGCTGCCTATGACCGAAGTGGCCAGAGCGAGAGTGGTGAGGCTGCTCAACAACCTCATGATGAATAAGATGAAGGGGGTCGCTGGAGATGGGGGGCGTATTTTCTCTTCTTTTGTTGGAGATACTGCTGCAATCACATGCAGAGTTTGAGATTGAGGGAGAAGGAAAAGATTGAGAAAGGGCCTGGTCAAGATTGAGGAATCTGGTTTGGTTTTGTTTGGTGAGAGTCAAGGGCAAAGTTGGGGAAATGCTGCTCGCTTGGTTTGGCTTGGCTGATTCACAAATGCATCACGTCACTCCCCAAGCTGCCTTTGTTTACGCGGCACAACGACCAGACCCCCCCAGGGCGGCAGGGCAGAAACGATAAAGGCAGGCCACTCACTCACTCACTTACTACCCGACTACCTACCGACTAGGTACAATTAACTGCAATGTATCCATCATGCTTGCCCACCTTTGTCTGGGCTTTACGTGACACTAACCCAGATGCATAAAAGATACTTGAGGCTTTGCCATCATCAATGATCATCAACACACCTAAACACGTGTTTGGGCCACTCCAGTATTCTGCCTGGAGTTGGACGAGGGCCCCTTCTACTCCAGATGACTGGATACATATGCATAACCTAGATCAGCATGACGTACATGCCGGATATTGGGGCCTCGGTTTGACAGCCCAAGGACTTTTGTTTGTTGCCAGGTCGCTGGCAAAGGGGGCCAATAAAGCTTGTCAAAGCTCGTTACGCACTGGGACCAGTAAGGAAAAAAAGACATGTGCACGTCTGATGCCGCTATAATTTCATCATCAGAAATCTCGATCTTTCCAATTGTGGCTTGTGTTTCACAGTACAAGCTTCTATGCAATGATGGTGAGCAAGAAAAAAAGACAAGACAGCTCCGACAAGTGGAGGACCAAAAACTCCGGTTTACGTCATTTGGAGAGCCAGATCCCTTTGCTCTCTTTTCCTCTAGACTATTTCTGGTTTAGCTGCGGCTCACTAGAGCTTGACAAGGGCCTTCAATTGGTGTGGGGTAGCTAGCTGGCATGAAGGTTCCAAGGTACCCGGCAATCAGTGGGGACCTCTGGCCATCAGTGGTCCAGAAGCCTTAGGCTCTCTCTGCTAGAGCTCTGCTAGAGCTCTGATCCGATCTTCTGAACTGGCTTGGGGAGCTTGGACCGACAAATTGGACGAGCACAGGCGTGTTGTCTCTCTTTCTTTTTTTTTTTTTTTTTTTTTTTTTCTCCCTTGGGTCTTAAAGCTGGTGTTCATGCTCGTCCGTTGTGGTCAGGTACAGAAGCAATTCAGCTACATAGTCATGATCTCACAGTAACTATAGTAACTACCCTGAACCAGCTTCGAAAACAACGGATATTGAATATGAAATTATTACACCGTTTCGAAATCGTTGTCGGTTTCGATGAGACTAGACTGTGATCGATCAATGGAGCGAGAATCAAATATCCCGGCCTCAGGATTCAGAATATCGTCAAGCAGGGGATAGCCACATGTATTCAAAACACACCGCCTAGCAGCAAGTTGACACTGGCAGATACCTGCTTGCTTGCTTGTCAGCTGGGCTCCGCTCCACCCTTCCCATATGAATGTCGAGTTGGGTTTTATAAACATTATCACTTCAGAGGATGCTTTCTCCATGCCCCAGGGAGAGAGATTACCATGTTTTGATATTGTCCTTTAACTGGCCGCAACAAAGCACTGCTGAATAAGCAGCCAAAATACATCACACGGCAAGGGTGGCAGAAGATTTCCAGTGCCTGAAATGACTTTGGTTTGCTTTATCCTTGCTAATGAACTGTACCAGTCTATAAAATGAGCCGTGCGCCACAAACAATGAGCTGGCCTTCAACAGTTTCGAATACGCGCTTCTTCAACGAGCAAGGCGGCAGAGCTGGCTTGCACAAAGTTTGACGTCTCACAAAACGGTATGACTTTACCAACAAAATGGTTGAGCACGGAAATTTTGCCAAATGCTGCCTCCATGCTAGTCAGGAAAAGGTAGACGAATATATGTGAGGATGTCTTGTTACAGAGGTCGACACTGTGGCTGTTGGCTACTTGTGACATTCTCCCCAGCCTAGATGACTTTTGGGGGCATGATATCAGGAGTAATCCCAAGAAACCCAAGAAACCCACGCGTATTGGAGCTATTGCCAGCGAGAGAATCAGGGCAAGACCGACGACGCCTTTGGTGCTAGCATCACAGATGACATGCAGACAAACCTTTGGTCACCCTCACACCACAGCTCACCTTTGTACCACCACGTACCACCACTCGGCTATCTGTAAGGTAAATCGTCGACAAACAGGAACTTGGATGACGATGACGGCGTCAATATTTCGATCCCAGGTTTGCCAGGAAAAGGAATGATGCAAAAGAAAAAGCCAAGGACATACCAGGTTTACCACTCCCAGACTCGACTCGACCACGACCCGACGACATATCAAGAAGACACATGCAATCTCACGAATGTCAATAACGTTATCAGTTGCAGGAAAAGTGCAAAAAAGTGCAAAAGAAAGGGTCTTGCCGTGGATCGAACACGGGGCCTCGCGCAAACAATGTTCAGGGTTTTCCCTAAGCGCGAATCATACCACTAGACCACAAGACCTGTTGATTTGTTGTTGTTGAAGAGACGGAGTTTATTACGTATTAAGGAAAAGGGTGGTGGTGATGGTTGGTTGGCCGTGAACAACAAGGTGTGTCGTTCCAGGTCGGCGACGAGGTCTCACGATGACTCAATCCACCTGCCCATTTCGGCTCCACTTGGCTCGATGGGAGGCGCCGCGGAGGGAAGGTGCTTTGAAGCTGGTCGGGCACGAGTCAGAGGTATTCCAGATTCCCAAGGCACATGTTGAGTATATGACAGTGATTTGGATATATGAATTTGGTCTATATTTCTTTGTGGAGTCATCGGGTTTGGCGAGCTGAGTCACCGGGCATACCTGACCATAGTCACGTTTATAGTAACAATCCTTTTTACGGGATTTGATAAAACGCGCCCACGAAGTATGAAATGGCATTACTTTTGAATACAGGTATGCTTCGATATGATTTATATATATTTCCGCCGGACAGAGGAAATTGGTGCTTAAAATTGAAAAATACCCAGTTGCCACTATGAAATCATGATACATCAGTATCATCAATAATGAGCTGAGCTCAGACCAATTTATTACTCGTTATCCAGAAGAAATCAAGGCAAAACTCAATAAAAGTCCTCCTTTATACCCTGGATCCTGATCAGGCTGGTGCTTATTCATGTATAAATCTGTGTCAAGGAAGTCACGTATATATAGAATCTGGACAATGCAAATTATCAACCTTACGAGGCTGGATTATAATGATACATTCATCTTTTACTTGTATATTGAAAATGGCTTTAATTATTATGATTCCAGGTTCTTGCGTCTGTGATTCCTGCGTCTATATTCTTCAGGAGTATCCGCTCCTGTGACAATAAGAGATACACTGGTATGCAAATTCCGGGCCCAAAAGGACGATGGACTGCTTCCATGGTTTTTCAGTGAGGGCAAGAATGACGCTTTACTTAACCAAAGCCCCGTTACAGTAATTCTAATTGTTTCGATATTTGAACATGTTGGTAAATGACGAGTGGCGTATGTCTGTTGATCTAGTTCTAGATGTCGTAGGCCAGCGTGAAACTCAACTTCAGCGACAATTCCTCGTGGTGGTAACACTACAGCCAGCATCCGGATACATGTAATATGAGACAGGGCCTGAAGTCGTAGAGTTCCAGGGATAGTTCTTTTGGCATATCCATGAATTCTAGAGATAATCTAGGCAAAACTGTAGGGACGCACCGCGGTGCTAAGCGGCAGCCAACAAGAGCAGTGGACTCTCTACATTTCAAAGTAGAGATGATAGTGATTCGAACAGCCAGGATTAAACTCTGCTTGACAGCCCGGGCAGACGGATACGCACGACAGATATTCCTCAATGGTCAGCTCGTGGCGGCATTTACCACACAGCACGGCCTTGGTCTCTCTTTCTGCCCTGGGCCAGGTCAAAGGAGCATGCCCGGCCAGGGCCTCATGGCAGCTGATGCACGCATAGTATTCACCGCAGCACTTGTGACGAATGGCGATAATGTCGCGTGGTGAGTGCCAGTGGGCGCACTGCGTGAGAGCCGTTACATCGAGACCCTTGACAGCAGGACCCGCAGTGTCCATGTTGGCTGTTTGTAGTTTCGGGCTGGCAGTAATGGTGCTGCTATTGCGTGGCCTCTCATACACGGCTTTTTGAGGTACTACCAGTTGCAGATATCCTCTTTGGGCGCCTGGTTGATGCTGTTGTGTGCGGCAATGAAGTATGAAATCGCGCCCTAATTTTGAAGCTGCTGACAAGTAGCCAGGTTATTTAGTATCCGTACATGGTGTTTTTGGTGGAGCACATGGGATGCTGGACACGCAGCACATCCACGGGTATCTTTACTATGTACCCGTCGACGTATCACTTGCCGTCGAAATAATCAGCAATGCTAATGATACATTATAGTTTTGACTTTTGCAGTTTACAGGACAGACTGTGCTGAATCTCAGTTCATTGCATCTTGTGCCAAGTATATCCCAATGAACCCAATATCGCTTGTATACCTAGGCATGTGTGTAGAGCCAGGGAAGTATTTAACCTAGGTGCTATGTGACTAGATATATGCAGATACTGCACAATTTGCGATGACGAATTGTAATAAGCGCATGAATAGTTGTATTGCAAGCAATGGTCATTGTACTTTGTTCTATGGCAGGCTGGTTGGTTGGTTTGTTACCGAAATTGAAAGTGCAGCCCAAGATGGATGGCGACGCAAGACCCTGAAGAAAGAGCCGTCCAAATTGTAGCTACCCTAGCAAATTACACATGCAAGGTACGTCGGTTAGGTCGGTTGTTGGACCAGGGACGACCGACTTATTATTTGCGGGAACTTGGATCACCACGCGTGACTTGACATCCAGAGAGACAACCAACTGATCCTCCCAATGCAATGCGCCGCACATAAACGCACATGCATTTGCGCGACAGGCCATGCAACAATAACTTCATCATTGCCAATATCTATTTCATGTCTCTCGCTTTAATACAATTCATTCCACTCGTTTCCAAGACTGCTTCCATTTAGCTCCGAATCGTAGTGGTCGTTGTCGACATTACCCCCAGCTGGTTACGGCAGATCGGAGACCTTGATACGAAGTTTATTTTTCGAGGCGCGGCATTCTAATACGGCACGTTGCGATACGACCCCTCCGCGACCACCTTTGACATTTATCCATTATGGCCTCCGAGACACGAGCCTCCGAGTCGGCTCCCATGCTCGACTCGTCCGGGGCCCCCGTCTCTGCCGAGTCCAGCGTGGATGGCCCTTCAGCTTCCATGATGGACCAAGTCTTGCGCCTGGGAGGTGGAGTTACGGTCTCTTTCTTGCACGACTCGCTCTTTGTTAAAGGTGCGTCGCTACGCTCATCATGCGCATACTCAGCCCTTCCATGCCCATTGCCGACACATTTCTCACGATCCAACTACAGATAAGGCAGCGGCGAAGCGTGACCAATCCAAAATCTGCGGCATCCCAGTCGGATCCTCAGAGTCGTCATTTCATATACCCTTCTACCATGTTCTTTGGGCCGAGGCAGCCCAGGACACAATCACGATCGATTATGCCACGGTTGTCAAGGACAAGGCCCGGGCCAGGAAGCTCAAATACACGTTGGGCGACATTCCCTCGGCGACGGCCGCGGCATGGGCTAGCATCCTCCTCGAAAAAGCATACGGGCTAGCCAAGCAGAAGAAGCGTGCCAAGGTTCTTGTGAACCCCCATGCGGGCCCTGGCGGCGCTGAAAAAATCTGGGAACACGATGTCAAGCCGCTTTTCGACGCAGCCCGCATGCCCATGGACATTGTACGGACGACGTACTCGGGCGAGGCGATTGACATCTGCGAGAAACTCGATATCGATGCATATGATGTCGTGATACCATGCTCCGGCGACGGCCTGCCGTACGAGGTGTTCAATGGCCTCGGCAAGCGTCCAGACGCATCACGTGCTTTGGAGCAGCTGGCTGTAGCACATGTCCCGTGCGGCAGCGGCAATGGACTAAGCTGCAATATCAATGGAAGCCACAAGGCCGGCCCGGCCGCGTTGGCCATTATAAAGGGTGTGAGAACACCAATGGATCTCATGAGCATCACCCAAGGTGACCAGCGGATCCTAAGCTTCCTGAGCCAGTCCTTTGGTATCGTTGCCGAATGCGACTTGGGAACTGAGAACCTTCGCTGGATGGGCCCAGCCAGGTTCGACCTTGGCGTCGTGCAGAGGATCTTTACGAGGAAGACGTGGCCAGCTGAAGTGTCCGTGAAAACAGCCATTGCGGATAAGAACGAGGTCAAGTCCTTTTACAAGCATGGGAGAGGCCAGGACTACACCGTTCGACGAACTGGCACTACTGCCGACAATGAAGTGCAGCCAGGCCAAGGTCTCCCGCCTCTCAAGTATGGTACCATTCATGACGAGGTGCCCGAGGACTGGGAGACAACCACATACGATAAACTGGGCAACTTTTACTGCGGCAACATGGGATACATGGCCCCAAATGTCAACTTCTTCCCTGCTGCGCTACCCAACGACGGACACATGGATCTGATTATCAGCAATGGTGACATTTCCGTCATCAAATATATTGAGCTCATGACGGCCATCGAGAGTGGAAAACATTATGACAACCCATTGTTATCGTATCGCAAGGTTTTGGCGTACCGCCTCACACCAAAAAAGAGCGAGGGCTACATCAGCATCGATGGCGAGCGCATCCCATTTGAGCCTTTTCAGGTTGAAATACACCCCGGACTGGCCACGGTCTTGTCAAAGAATGGCCAATTCGAGGCTCCAGGCCCTCTCGGGTGGGAAAAGGCCGAACCTAGCACCAGCATCTCGGCGTAATATCTGCACACGAGATTCGGATTGGCCGAAACCAAGAGCGAAAGCAAACGAATCAGTTTTGAGTGTGAACAGCGACGGCAGAAGAACTTTTGGCAGAAAGAATCAACAAGGTAAAGATGTAAGATAAATTCGGAACTCTGAAGCAGTTGCAAGATACCCCCATATAGAGTATTGAGATAGCCAGTGTCCAGCGACTGTTTGGTTACTGCAATGGAAGTAATTATTTAGCGAGACAATTGCCTTGGGTATTGAGCCATGCCCATAGTAAATATCTAGAACTGTGATCTGACAACAAACGCCGAAACTCCACCAATGATAAGGGGGCCGCTCTCTAAAAGTCGTTCTTTATAAGGATACCTCAATCCCGGAAGCCGCCCCAGCCATCTTCTTCCTGATCGCTGTCGTCGTCCATCTCGTCGTCCTCTTCGTCGTCCGCCTTCTTGGCATTCCAGGGTAATCTGTCGTCCTTTCGGCTCTCTTTCGCCTTTGATTTGACCGGAGTCACGGTGTTTTTGATCATCTCGTCCAGTATGGCTTTGAAGTCTGTGAGGAATTCTGCGTCCTGCTCCGTGGCATCGTCGCTAAGGAAGCCGGCCTTTTCAACCTCGTCGACCCAAATATCCAAGACGTGCAACCTCAGGCCGACGGGGACTCTCTTGAGATCGCCTGAGGTCTCGAGAGGCCACTCAATGAACAAGCCGAGCATGTCGGCCTTTCTCTTGGCGGCCTGCTTGCCCTTGCCCTCGCGCACCCAGACCAGGCTCTTGGCAAAGACCCTTCTGACCAGCAGCAAAAACTTTTCGAGGCGCAAGACGTCGATGCCGGTCCACTCACGGCTCATGACGTCCCAGAAGCCGGTGAACCAGGGGGCGACGGCGTCGTCGGGCAGCACGTCGGCCAGGGCGGCCAGCTCGGCGCACAGGTTCTGCTGCGGGATCGGCCGGTCGCACATGTACAGCGAGTAGAACAGGCCCTTCCAGAGCTTGAGGTTGTCGAGGGCCGACAGCGAGCGCGACGTTGTGCTCGCGGTCAGAAAGGTGCGCAGCGTTTCGATCGACTTTTCTCGGGCTTTGCGGTCTGTTTGGTAGGCAACGACGAGGGAACAGTCAGCTTTTCGGTGCTCACGACTGGTGATGAGGAGCGTTGCGTATATGAAAAAAAAGGATTCTCTAGTGACATGTCACAAAGTTTGGGAATACATACCGCTTGATGCCAGGTTCTTGATGAACGGCATGTTCCTCTCTTCGCCTGCCATGGTGGGCGTTGGTGATTGTGTGTCTGGGACGCTACAGTCCAGGCAACAACGAGTATCTCAGTGGTCGCAAGACTGAAAATATGGCCCAGCAAGGCTGATTGGGTGTAATGTGACAATGTCTGGTTGTCAAGATCGTCGTTGCTGTTGTCGTCACCTCAGTCGTCGCAGGACTTCTGTTCTGCACTGTAATAACTGATCGCTACTAATTATTTTTCCCGAGCGCTGCTGCTGCTGCTGCTCCCCCAGACAAAAATTTTGGCCCCGCGATCTGGACCGCGGAAGAGGTTCCGCTCCCCGCGCTACTCTTAGTGTTCCAGAATAAATATACTCTGTAGCTTGACCAATTGGCCACTAGAAATCTGCTTTCACGACAAAGAATATCAAGTTTTATATATTGTAATGTCAATGGCTGTTCCATAAGAACGGTATGGCAATTTGTGCTCAATGTTTTCTGTTCTGGTTCATCAAATGCTCATGCATTAAATGCCCTCTTGAAATGAATACGGCAATACAAATATCAACCTGCCGTACTGCTACCATACGGATTCAGCCAAAAAAAAAAAAAAAAAAAAAAACAAATTGAAGCTTTTGGTCTTCATTGCTATCATTCCTATCAACAGGGTAAGCCAGCGGGTAATAGACATAAACTCCCCCTCCGCAGTCCCTGGCAACCTCGTCCTGTCGAGTCCTGAGATGGAGTAACAGCTCTGCCGTCGTCAGACTGGCGGACAAGTGATAGCAGAAGTATTGTGCAACTAGGAAACTCGTGGTCCAACGCAGCACGTCTGCCATTCAAGCTTCTGCCTGTATGGACCAAAGCAGCAGCCAAGAATACGAACATGGACAGCAGTGTATATATGATGCGCCTTGGCACCAAGACAGAGAAAAGCCACCGCCACGATCCTTATACAAGCCTTGTCATACGGAATACTTCGTACACTATTCCCAAACCGTTCCGTGTCAAGTCATTGCCCTGAATCCACCATACGATCTGGGCAATCCAGCAAGGATTGAATATAATCCCGATGTACTGGGACCGTAGATCGTCAGCAAATGCACTCAATGCACTCCTGGTTGCCGATCTCCTATCCTAGAGTATTTTTGGACGAACAATAATTGCCAAGGTGGGCTTTGCTCCTGCAAGCCAGGAAACGCAAAACTTCTTCTTGCTATCATTGAGGAACCTCGCACTCGCTTCCAGCCCAGGCAGCCGGATTCTTCCAACAAGGGATCCGAATGCCTGCTGGGATTAAACAAGCAGCCCAATCAGAGCTACGCTTGAAACGTAAGTGGATGACACTAGGCTGTCGTGAGCTTTTCGGTCTTCGGTTCTCATGCTTTTCGGTTTTCGTGTCTTCATATCCACACTCGCGACCTACGAGCGCCAAGTGCCTCGAACAGTTGAGATTCTTCAAATCGATTCGCAGCCTCGTTTAGTGGCATCCGCAATCTTCGTGGATCAAAACTAGCTATAAGCCATGACGGGGATGAGGGACACGCGTAATCTGTAGAAGCGGGAGAGAAACTCCCCGAATGCCACGCAGGATGTGTTCAGACGTCAGAAGTCTTTCTCTGTGGTGTGTAGTAAGGCTGGTGGATCAGATTAGAGACCTGATCCGCGACGGATTCGGCAGCAAGTCATCATGTTTAAGCCTCTTTGAGATGGACGACCACTAGTGTTCCAGACCATGGGAGCCGCTCATTGGCCGGCTCGTAAGGATACTCGACACGCTGCTCAAAAAGTCGAGCCGTAAATCCGTAAAATCCAGCTGCCCAGTCGCATGTCAATGCAATCTCAGCCCATGATGACAGATGGATGGCGGTGCATCATCTAAAAATTCTCCTTGCTTTGCTGCAAAGCCCAAAGGAGGCGGAGCGAGGAGACGACGTGTATCGATAACAACCTTACTGAATGCATTTCTCTTGTCAGTCAGTAGTGTACTATAACTTTGCTCTCGGTCGCTACAGAAATCCGATCAGAGAGGTAGGTATATATCACATTTTAGACTCCTCATAACTTTTATACAATAGATTGACCTCCTCACCAGCAGCGGCGATAATCTTCTGAAAAACTTTTCTGTGAGCAGTCGACTTGACGACATTTGCTCCGGCGTCGCTTACCTACCTACCTACCTACCTACCTAGGGCTTTGGTCACCACCATACCATATCAACCCATTGATACATCATATAATTGATCCAAGCGACATCGGGGAAATGTCGGACACAAACGAAACCTTGAGGCAGAGCATTTTCAATGACTGCAAAGACTACATCGACATTTACCCAGACATTTGCAGCTATGACGATTCATTCTATGGCTACAGAATTTGGATTGTCCCCAACGCAATCTTTCTGGGCCTATTTTCCCTTTCCTTTCTCGGTTTCGCCGGCGTCTTTGTTCTCACCCGCTTCCGCAACGTAGGCTTCTCCGTCGCCATGTTGCTGGGCGTGCTGGGCGAAATTCTGGGCTACGCTGGCCGGGTCATGAGCTGGCAAGACCAATGGAGTGAAAATGGTTTCCTGATACAAATATGCTGCCTGACCATTGCTCCTGCTTTTCTGGCCGCTGGCATTTACTTCTGTCTGAGAAATATTGTGGTGGCTTTTGGAGCCCAGAACTCGAGGATAAAGCCTACATGGTACCCGCGAATTGTAAGTCGTACTTGTGTTCCTACTCTTTCTCTACGGAATGCCCCGTATACTCATTGCCCCTTGCACAGTTCATCCCCTGCGATGTCATCTCCATTGTTCTGCAGGCCATCGGCGGTGGCATGGCGTCCGTGGCTAGCCAGAACAACGAAGATGTCACGCCTGGCAATAACATCATGATTGCCGGTCTCGCCTTTCAGGTCGTCACGCTGTTTGTGTTCATCGTACTGGCCAGCGACTTTGCCATCCAGACCCTCCGCAACCCCCGAAACCTCAACAACGACCCGGCCCTGGTGTCGCTGCGTACCTCGCTGCGCTTCCGCCTGTTCCTGGGCGCGCTTAGTCTGAGTACCATTTGCATATTTTGGCGGTGCTGCTTCCGCGTCGCCGAGCTCAGCGACGGGTGGACCGGTCCCGTCATGAAGGCGCAGAACTTATTTGTGGGTTTCGAAGGCGTCATGGTCATTGTTGCCGTTCTGGTGCTCAATGTGTGGCACCCCAACATCTGCTTTAGGGGTATGGAGAACTACCTTCCCCAGAAGAAGGGTTCCAAGACCGAACTCAAGGAATTCTCGGCCTCACCCAGCGAAGACGAGCGAAGATGAGATGTTGTTTGAGGGTGGTGGTAAAATGACCCAAGATGATTATACAGAGATGAACAAGAATAAAGAGCGACATAGGTCGGCCGAGCTGATGAGGCTCACGAAAGGTTCCTATTCGGCTGGCAATGGGTCTCTGCTGAACGCATGAGGTTCCTTCATGATTTCGTTTCAATTTTTCAAAATACATTTCTAAAGCGCGCGAGTCCCCAAAGTTGATACAGATAAATGACAAATCCATATCGATGGTGATCATAAAACAACATTCCCAGCTGACACATCACCACCATCAGGTGCTTGGCATGTATGTCTGTGTGAAAGTCTCTTGAGCGTTGATTCATTCATCGCCGATGGAGTTTATGATATCACTCAATCAAAAAGTATGCAGATATGATTTGAAAGTACGCCATACTGGCGGTCTGTATTCTAGGTGCGAACGAAGCAAAGAAATGGCATGGGACCTTTCGTGTTTTGCGCATGCACGGAGAAAGGTGATGGCCAGAAAGGTGGCGCATGACATGGCGCCAAAGCCTGGCGCGAATAGGCTTCGATAACACAGATTCCTTTATCCTGGAGTCACGATATGCCCGAAAACAATGTCTCCCATGGGAAGAAGCGTCAGGAAATTTTCCCAATCGGTACCTTGCAGTCACTTATGAAAACTATTTTAGAAGAAGCTTTTTGACTAGAAAGCCCTGGTGATTGATATTATCTGTACCTGGTTGAAAGCTGCCTACCTACACCCCAACTAAATGCCTGCTACAGACTCGTCAAAGACGCTGCTAAGGCTGTTCAGATACTCAATGATGCGGTCGCCCCGTTTAGAAGAGAGAGAGAAAAAGAGAGAGATAGAGAAAAGAAGAGAGAAGAGAGAAGAGA